>NC_134171.1:26771615-27049115 GCF_964188355.1 Buteo buteo | reverse complement strand
TCCGGTGTCACTGTCCCTCCGTTGGGTCTTGGGTCTCTCCGTTGCCGCCGCCGCCGCCGGTGCCGGTGCCGGTGCCGGTGCCCCGCCGGGTTCGGCCCTGGCCCGGCGGCCGCCGCCGCCTCCGCACCGCGGATCCGGTTGCTGCGGGGCCCGCGGCCCTCGCGGCGGGCGGCTTGTATTTATTATTAATTATTAATTATTATTAATTATTATTATTACACGGTTCACGCAGTTTTTAGGCATCTCCGTTAGGGTTTTCTAATTTTATTTTAAAAGGCACAAACTATAGCTCTTAGTTGAATGTTGACAGGTATGCTTTCTCTTTTTCCGTGTCTTTCTACAACTGTGTTCTGTGACTCAACTGTATAGTGTTAATATCAGTACAGACTTGTCTAGTTGACCGTATAAATAATGTTTTCCCTTCTCGTAGTCTCTATGGCGTGTCTTTATGGAGAAATAAGGTTCTCACGGGTTCGGTTCCCTTTGCGTTTAGAGAGACCAGGTTCAGGCAATGATATCTATTTTTGTTATCGGTTGCATGTTGTCTCATTTTTCTTTTTCCCTACCTGTTGGAATATGTTTGTGAGCATAATCGTCATAAATTATGTTCAGGGTTTTCAGATTTATTTATATGTGGTTAAAATGAATGCTTCTATTTAAAAGGGGAAATATTTCTACATGTGCATATAGTTTTCCAAGAGTGTACCATTAATTGATTGTTGATAATAAAACCCAAAAGCAAATATAGCACCGTAGCTTTTTCTGACTTCTTGTTAGGGCTTTATTCGGGGGGAGGGCTCGGGGTTTTTTTTTCTGACAAAGATTGAAGGGCGCACATCGCAGAATCTGCACTGAGTCATCAAAAGGAGATGGGCTCAGCAGCATTATTTTTAATCTGCGTTACCATCAGGAAGACCGTAACTGCGGGTCCCGTCATTACTGCCTAATTGTGCCGTTATTAATTATTTGCAAACAGGCTGATGGGGGCGGGGGGGGGCGGAAGATGCGTCAGATCTGACCTTCTGTCGCTACCTCGAAAATTGGAGATTGCCAATATTAAGCGATATCCGTTCAAAGGAAAAAAAAAGGGGGGGGGGGCATAAACTACAGGTCTGGTTTGCAGCAGACGAAGCGTCCTGCAGGCCGGCTGGAAGCCGTCGCCAGCCATGACACCAACAGGCGGAAGGTAAAATTGGCTTTCCAGCTCCGCAGCTTCTCGGAAGCGGTTCTTCTGCTCAGACCCTGCTTACACCGAGCGCAGGGAGAGGCGCCGTCCGCCGGGACCACGGCGGCCGCGGGCTCGGTCCCCCCCGGGGCCAGGAGCCGTCCAGCGGCCTCACGCCCGGGCACCCGCTTTGCTTTCCCCGCCCGGCAGCGGGAGGCGGCGGTAGTGCCCGGCCCGGCCCGGTCCGGCCCGGCCCAGTCCAGCCCCCGCCGCTGCCGGAGCCCCGGCTCGGCGGGGCGGCCCCGACGGCTGCCCCGCACCTCGCCCGGCCCCGCCACGGGGGGAGCGGGCAGCGGGCCCGGCGTGCCAGACCCCGCAGGGCTGGGCAGCGGGTAGCAGCAGGTACCCGGCCTCGCCGAGACGAGGCGGCAGCCAGCTCCACCAGACCCCCTCCCGCCCCCCGAGAAGAGCCGGCCCCCCGCCGGGGCTGCAGCGCACCCCGGTGCCGCCTCCCGGGGCGGCCCCTGCAGCCGGGGCACTTGCGGGTGAGCTGCAGGGATGCCGGGGCGATGAACTCTCTCTGACTCTGGCAGAGTCAGTGGGAAAAAAAAAAAAAAAAGACTGTTTGGGGGTTTGGCCGAGAAGCAAATACGGCAAGAGCATTCCTCTGCACGGCTGGGGTGCTGGGGAGAGGGTGCCACCCCCCAGAGCACGATTAAAAGAGCCAGGAAAAATGGGACAAGTGCTGTTTCACTAATAAAAGTACTTCAATAATCAGTTTCAAAATGCTGCAATAAAATACGCAGTCTCTTTTCTGGAGGAAAAAGCCCTGTATGTATTTCTTGAATAGATGTTTTGTTATAGTGTGGGTAGCTTTTGCCACTTTACTTTTTCTTCCAAAAGTCATTCCGTGATCTAAGAATATCTTTGTTAAAAGTAAATGAACTGTCTCTAGGAACTACACAGCTGTGGACTGCAGTGCGGTTCTGCTAATAGTGATCTACATGGAGAGAGTTTCCCGCTGGATAAGCTGCAGTGCTCAGTCCATCTGCTCTACCATGGCTGAACTGACCCCTGAGCTCTTACAGAAGGCGAGACCTGTATTACCAGTAAACCAAGCAGCCAGCCAAAGGTGATTTAAAGATGTCTCTCCTGGTCAAGCCTTGCTGTGTGAAGATGATCAGCTTCCATTTTATGGCATGCAGTCATGATTTGCAAACATTAAGAGATGACAACACGCTACTTCTTCGGGTATTTTTTTTGCCAAGTTCACTACTTTGCTGAAACTTGGGGTTTATTTCTAATGTGATGCCTTCAGCTTCCAAGCAGTGGACCTAGCTACATGTCTGCTAGACCTTTTCTCTCCTTTAATTTTACTATGCTGTAAACTGATTTGCATCTTGATCTATCTTCTTCCTGATAAACTAAATGGGCTGCATCCTTTACACCTCCGACAATCCTTAAGGCTCAAAACTTTTCAAATCTTTTCCAGAGCTGGAACCACTCCCTCCTGTTTCTGAAGATGCTTTGCAAAAGGGATACCAGGACAGTACCAAACACTGTGATGTCTCTCTCACTAACGGTTCACACGGAGCTAAGATCACCTCTCTATTTTGGATCACAATTTTCCACTTAGGTAGCTAAGCTTCTCGTTAGTCCTTCCTGGAAACTTCTGTCATTTATTCCCTCTGATCCATAAACCCTTTCCCAAGCCACTGCTTTCCATGTTCTGGTCACCCCTGCAGTGTAGGGAACCGTGGGAGGCCTGAGGCGTACGGCACCCACCGTTTGTAAGGACCAGCGTGCCTGCGGCAGACCCGTTGGAACCATTAATACATCAACTGTCGTGATTGCACAGTCAGGTAGAAATAGATGGTTTGAAAAGATGTGAAGTTTATTTCTCCTGCCTCTATGCAAAGGCAGGAGTTGGAAAAGGAGTATTAATTAAGTAAGTAATCTACAGGATTGCTGCTGACCTTTACAAGCACAGAAGCTAGGAGGGCCACGGGGTACCCAGCAGGAGCCCAGGCAGGAAGAGGATGCCAAAAGGCTGCTTACCAGTGGTACCAGTGAAAGCCAAATGGGCAAGCTGATCCATAACACCAAGAGATGCTCTGGGATTCAGGAGGCAAGGAGATCTGGGCAGAAGGACCTTAACAAGTCAAAAGATGCTCCAGTAAAGAAATGAGTGTAAGGTTTGATATTTTTGTTGTTTTTACCTCCTCATGTTGTTCAAATAAAGAATAATTTGTTTTAATTATCCAGCTCAAATTCAATATGAACACATGTTGCATCTTGAAGAGTTCAGAGGTAAATTCACATTGTGTGTTTGAAGCAACTTGAGTGTTTAATTGTCTGCTCTTCTAAATACGAAGACTTGGAATTCAGGTCTAATGTTGAATTTGGCTCTGGGGTAGCTCTTGCACACACTCTCACTTTCTTCTCTCCAATACATGAACAGAAACAATAATTCCTGATTGCAATATGAATCTCTCAGATGGATGGGTGCATGACAATGCAAACATTAATTTTGCTGCTAAAGAATACGTAGCTAACATAACAGGGAAACTACAGTTAATGAAAACAATCCCTTCCACTGAGAGGCAAGTGTGTCTAAATAGTTTAATCTTTACATATCTGCACTTTCTTAATAAAGTTATCAAACTATTACCAACCAGTGGGAAAAGGAGGTGTCATGAAAAGTGGCTGTGGTCCATTAGAATATTTTTTTAAATCCTCTTTTCCTCCCACCTTTTTTTGAAACTGTTGAAAGCACTAGTAGATGTACCTGGCAGGAGTGTCCTGAATGCGCCTGACTCCGGTCGAGGCCAGCAGCTTGCTGCTGTGGTCTGAAGCGTGAGCTCGCTCTGAGGGCAAAATCTGGGGTGTCTTCACACGAAGCTCACCATTAATTCTTAGACACTTACTAAACTAGTACCTGTCTGTAACTTTTGCTGCACATTTAGCATGACTCTTTAAAAGTCAAACATTAATCTATAGACTACCCTCATCACCCGGGAAGCAGGGCAGCGCTGTGAAGGCCATATTACAATGGGAGATGAAGCCTTCTGCTTCTGTCACCAGTTTCATTTGATCCTTTACACATTGTCACCTGATGACTGTTATGAAATAAACTGGTGGCTTCATCCAGGGTGCTACTAAAATATGGCTCCATCTTAGAAAAATGACTTTGCACCTTGTACTTTGCACAAGAGGTCATCAAGAAGGCCAAGGAGTGATTTCAGAGGAAACCCATCTTCTCAATTTGTGGGGAATTAATCCAGAAACAGCTCAAGAAACTTCATCTGTGAGAACGAAGCTCATGCTGCCATTTCTGAGGTGGAAAATTTCCTCTGGAGAGAGGAAATCACCTTTTGGTCTGACCCTTGCCATGGTTATCATATCAAAAGGAAATTAAAATAGAATGATAGAATCATAGAATCATAGAATCATTTAGGTTGGAAAAGACCTTCAAGATCATCGAGTCCAACCGTCATCCGTGCCCACTAAACTATGTTATGGAGTACCTTGTCTACGCGCTTTTTGAATACCTCCAGGGATGGTGACTCAACCACTTCCCTGGGCAGCCTATTCCAATGTCTGACAACCCCCTCAGTAAAGAATTTTTTCCTAATATCTAACCTAAATCTCCCTTGCTGCAACTTGAGGCCATTTCCTCTTGTCCTAAAAAAATTATCTTCACTTGAAAAGGAGTATTATTTCACACTATTGTTGCAGGCTGAGGCTGTGCTTCTTCCCATTCCTTTCTGAAAGAGAGGCAGTAAAGGAATGGTGGTAACATCTCTTGCTGTTTCAGACAGCTCAGAGGAGTAATGTATTAAGTCTATCAACAGTAATAGATAAAAGTTCAAAACAGTCTTGGCAAGTGAGAGAAACTATGCCTTTCTAGGAGTCTGAAATCTAACATCAGCATTAAGGCCTCTACCGACAGCTTTAATGTATGTATGGGGTCTTCAGATGCATTAACTTCAGGAAGATGTTTATAGAAAATGAATCCATATATTAGTCTCCACCTAGGAGAAAATCTATCCAGGGAACAAAGCATAAAGTTCATGAGTAGATGCGGTTATTTGCTTAATGAAGAGAAGAGACTGGAGACTGTGAAACCAGTGCCTAAAAGAATTGGTTATCACCTCACATGGCGGTATTTGGGAAAGTTTGGGTTGCTCATTTCAGAGGCACAGGGCACCCAGAGCTCCCAGCTGGAGCCATTGATACTCATTGCCTTGAAAAGCCAATCCACTTCTTCAAGCCCACAGCAGTCCCTGCCCCAAGATATAGCCGCAAATACGCATGCCCTCAGGGCTGTTAAAAACCCACTTATGCTTGGAAGAGCGAAGGGAGGCAGCTCACCCAGTCCCAAGGGGTGCCAGGACCCAGGGGGTCGGTGCAGCTGCAGCAGCTGCTGGCGCGTTCCCAGCCGGCTCCCTTGCCCGATGGCAGGAGAGCTGAGCCACAGAGAGCCGGTGGCAGCACCTTGCAATTACCTTCTGGCGCTCACTTCCAAGCAGAGCCAGGAATATCCCCGTCCCTCCACCTGCCTCTTTGTGAGTAACCGGGAAGATGCTGGACTGGGCTCAGCACTGGCCTGCCTGCCCTCTGTGATGCTCTGTGCAGCTTTCCACTGCTGTGGCCCCCTTGGGCTTGTAGGGCTTTCTTCCAGAGAGCCAAGTAGAAGACGATTCGGCTTCAGCGAGTCCTCGGTTGCTTTGCCTCAGCTTTGCAGACAGTACGGGGGAGAGACAGCAGAGCTGCTACAAAGTGGGAGCTTTAACTCTCACTGAGGTTTATCATCGTGGTGTTAGAGGAGTTCAATGTGACGTACAGTTACACAGATATATTCCGCAGGCTGTCACAAGCTGCAGGTTATTCCTACTTTTTTTTTTTTTTTAACCTAAAGAGTCTGACATTGTAGTTCAAAACAATCTGAAAGCAGTGCTGTCAGGAGAACTCAAAAGCTCCTGGCCCTGTATTGATTTCACAATATCAAACTGTTTCTAGAAACAGCTACCAAAACACTCTTGCTGTATTATCTTTAAAAAGGTTACCAAAAGGGATAAGCTCTGAAAAGAAGCAGTTTGGGAATCTCCATAGGTGATACTGCAAAACAAAATGCCACCACATCTGGGATGTAAACATCTGAGGAGCCTCCCCTCACTTTAATTCCAAAGTTACAGGCTTTCTTTACAAACCGAGTGTCTCTTCATTTTTAATAACAAAGTCTTCTTACATCTGGAAGAAAGGGCGGTAGTTAAAACTGCATCTACTGCTACTGCATGCACTTGTAATGCATTATGTGACAGCCTATTTTAGAACGGTGATGCTTTAAACACACAGATCTAATTATCACTAGGAATATCTCTATGGAGACAAGAAGTTAGATAAACATTGCGTGGGTGGTTTTGTCCTGCTGCAGAAAAAGAGGATGCACTAGAGGGACATCTCAGCCCTTCACTGCCATCACATTCAATTCCCGCTGGAAATGTAGCACTCCTAAAACATTTCTGGGCTCAGTCGCTATCAAATCTGGTGGCATTCACAGAAAGGTGGCAAGAATGATCGAGGGCACACGTCATTCAAGAGAGGTGGAAAAGTTATTTGTATTAACAAGAGGGCGTGCTGTACTGTATATATGAACACTAAAGTACTGACGAGGCTGGAGAAGTTGAATCAGGCACTTTTGGATTTTACCTATTTAATCTCACCTTTCAGTGACCACATCACTCAAGCTCTCTCTTAACATTGGCTTGGAGACAAAAAAAAAGTAGGATAACACATAACAGTGTGATCATTTGATTCCTGCCTTAGCAAGTTTATAACGGGTAAGGGAGGTACTTCCAATCGCTAGACAATCAAGCTGAGACTCATTGCCACAAGATTTTGCTGAGGTCAAGATTTTAGCTAAATTCTGCAAAGAACCGTGTCTTAAGTAAGAACATCCATCCACTACAGTCTGGGTTAATAAAATACTCTGAAAAATTTTTTATATAAACCCACCCATTTCAGGGTCTAAGCCAATCTCTACTTATTAAATATGAGACCTCTAACAAATATCCCCCCCCCCGCCCCTGACTTCTTGTGTTTTCTTCTAAATCACCTGCTACTTATCAATTCCAGCAATGGGTTTACAAACCGTAGGTCACAAATTTTAGGCTGTACATCACTCACTATGTTTCTATATTTTAATAGCAAATGAAAGCATGGCCTCCCAAATTTCCCTCATTTACATTTCTTCATTGTCTTTTTTGGTGGGTAACAGTCGCTGTTATATTCACGGGGTCAGCTTCAATTGGAAGTACATTCCATAGCTGAAGTCAAATACATCTGCAAAAGTGATTAATTTTTCCTATTATTACTGATTACTTTCATTGATCAATACTTTCACTGGTGCATAGCTCTAATACATTTAAATGTCAATGTGGGAATTAATTATCCTTAATTATTTCCTTTCAAAGATCATGAAACAGAACTTGGGTTTTTTTTGAGATTTTGGGATATATACACATAAATTTAAGGCCAGATTTGTCTTCAAAATTGTCCAGAATAATTTGTACAAAACCTCATAAGCTTAAAATACTTTTAAAGTATTTTACTTTTTAAGAATTTTTACAAAATATTTAAAAGTAATGAAAATGAAAATGTTTAATCACTTAAAAATAGGCATATTAAATCCCCTGTAATTTCTAAACCCGGTTACATGTGAGTTCTGGACAGCAAGGGGTTTCTCTAAACAATGAAAAATATTAACGATACAAGAGAAGATTAAATTATATAGCTGTGTATTGTAATTCTCAATGATTTATAAAAGGCAAAATTCAGATATGCTGTACAATAAATTATCATTAAGATGAGACTACAGTTTGGTCTAATAGAATCCCATTATTTAGAAATGGAAAAAGAAACCCTATTAGATTATAGAGTTAATTCCCTGCCAGTGCTGAGGTCACTGCTCTTTCACTCTCGGGCTTTTCTACATGAAAACTGTTGGTACAGTTGAAGAGTCTTCTTCAGCAGAGTTAAAGACAAGAGGAGCTCTGTGTTGACCTTGCCACTCTCATAAAGGAATGAAAATAGCTGTAGTGGGTAAATCACCTTAATATATAATTTTAAAGAAGAAGAAAAATCTGTTAGGGTGTGGGGGTAAATATCCCAAAATGGCAAAACAGCCCAGTACTGCCAGTATAGGAGGATTAAAGACCAACCAAACCAAAGCCACAACGGTGCTCTAAAATGAAACTAGTCCTGGCACAGGGTGAAGAGCCGTGTGACATACACAAACATGAGGTTTTTCTGGACCTACAGCTATTGAGAAGTTTCAGCCAATACTGATTTCAATGGGATCTACTCAGCATACTACTTTTAAGAATAAAACCATAGCTTGGGAGACACTTATATTGAAGCTGAAATGCAGTGTGGGAGGAGAAAGGCTCTTACAGGTATTTAGTTGGGGTGGCAGGGAAGAGAGATGGATCAGATAGATTAATTCCCCAAAAGTCCCCAGTGAAATTACGCCTGTTGTGGGCAGAGTGGGTAAGAGACCTGTAAACACTCTCCTTTCCCAGTCCTTAGGCAGAGGAGAAGGGAAGGGGGAGACACGCTGCTGCGCGTGCCGAGAGGGCTGCGATCCCACTGAAACTGGGGTGCGCTGAAACCTCTCCGTGGCCTCTAAATGCAGCCTCAAAAAAATCCTCTGTGTATTTCTTCAGCATTTCCCAGAGCAGTTTAGATTCTGTGGGCTCCTTTTCCTCCCAATGATAAATTGGCCACAAGGGATGTGTTTTCTGAAGAGGGTATCAGAGGGTCACACAGACCTTAGGCTCCCTCAGCGTGGCAGTTTCAGGCAGAAAAGAGCACGGATTTCAGCGGAGAGTATCCTGTTACCTGAGGACGAGTCATGCCTCCCAGATTTTTCTGCACAGAGGTAAAAGCTGAGACACGTGCCCTTTGAGGTGTATTGAACTTTTCTCATGGGCAGGTGCGCTAGAAATGCAGTTTATCCCCCTCCCTAATAACTACTTCTCTCATAGCAACCATGATTTCCATCCACCCAGAAATGGCCGTGAGGGTCCAGGCGATGCCCACCCCAGTGCCACACAGTGCACCTAATCCACTTTTTTATGTCACTTGTTTGCTTGCTGAGGTGATGAATTATCCCCAAACAATTTTTTTCCTCCTGAAAGCCATTCTGTTCTTTGCTGTGAGCACTTGGACCCTCCCTTTCCACCCTGGCACCAAACTGTGACGCAGATAAAGGGCTGCGACAGCAGGTCTCAAAATGCCCGTGTGTCCCCGTCAATGCTGACAAACCAGTGCTGCTGACAGAGCTGTGACAAGGAGCTGTGAAAGAAAAATTTGCTTTTAGTGGAGGTGCTTCTATTTGTCTGTTTAGCATCATCATTAAACTGGGATTTGTGAGTTTAATGAACTCGGTATTAGCAACACCGCTGGCTGTTGAGTAAAGATACTAAAATTATTGCTTACTTTCAGTGACTGCTTTGCAAGAGAGTTGAGAAATAAGTTTTCTATGTTACTATGTCAGGAGGCAAAAATCACTTAATTGCATGTGTCATTGAGTTAGACAAACAATAACTACAAGAAGTATCAGCTACTACTAATCAGTGCAGGTCCGTGAGGATACAGTATCTAAAAACCCACACCAATTTGTTGTTCTAAAGAAATAGCTTCCAAAAATTCCTCATTTGGTTGTCACAGTGTAATGTTTAATTTTTTTGGTAATAGAAGTCCTGGGCTGGATAGTTGTCTCACCAGCATACAACTCAAACAAATGAGATGTCACTGAAGGAAAACTGATGGAAAAGAAGACTTGAACAATTATACAAAACAGGTAAGCCATTAGCTTCACCTGGGATCTAACGATCTGCTCTGCAGGATCATCCGGGCTACAGCCATAATTAAAGCTGGTCCTGAGTCATTCTGTTGTAGTACAAAACATTAACAAGAGGGGATCTTTGGCAGCCTCGTGCAAGGGAGGACTAGGATGAGACTGGTCTCTGACATAGGTTAGGACTGAAATATATTGAAATACAGGGCTATGAGAAAGAATTGGCATTTTTTTACTATCTTATTTAACTGGCTACTGTTTGGAAGCATGATCACATTTGTATAAAGACCTGAACATGCTTTTCCACACTGTGTCACCTGTGGGAAGGCCATTATTTGGTTATGCTGAATGTGTTATATTAGTCTATTAATCCCATGGTTAAATTAGCTATTTAAACCACACTCGTTCAGCCTGTTGCTTTTATTAGTTGATAAACACCATCTCTGGTTTTGACCTTCTCTTCTGAAGATGCTGGTAGCTGTATTTTCACATCGGTTTTTGTTTTCCGGTGGAAAGCCACAATTTTGTGATAAATTAAGTGCAAACCCCAATCCACATGGCCAGTTTGTTCAATCCATCTGAAAAGCTCCTTGCGAGGTAAGAAAGTCAGCTAGGCCTGTGCTGCCAAAAGGAAACCATTAGGACTGTTTATTGCTACCCTGGGCCACTTTAAAATTACACACACGATTGCTTTTAAATGTTCCCATTTGGAAAGAATAAGCATACATGCAAAGGCGTTCCTAGCTGCAGGCTTGTTGCTCTTCAAGCAATACCATCCATCGTCCTGGAAGAAGGTGGCCTCCTTTTTGCCTACCCCAATATTTTCAAGAAACAACCCAGCTTCTACTTGTAGACAACTATACATGCACTTAACAGAGCTGGTTCCTGGTTTTGCCCAAGCTGGTCAGAATTTTGCTTTCAAATTTTCTATGTTCAGCCCCAAATTTCACTCTAAATTGCCTTCCTAATGGCTTACTTCTGCAAGGCATCTTCTTCATGTACAGTACTGTGTAAATATTACTGCAGTGAGCAGAGTTAAGAAAAACACTCACTTCTATGCCATTTTTTCTGTGTTTCACAAAAATGAATATTTAACTTATTTGTTAATATGGAAAAAGCTGGATAAATAAACCTAATTCAGGCTAAACATATTCTGTAGTTTAGTGTACTCCTGAGGGACTTTCTGTTGTCTTTGAAGTGACCAGAGGGAGCGTGCAGAAGAAACAAACGCTAAATATGCAGAATTAATGGAATGATCCCCACTCTAAGATAGACTTTTAAGTGTTAACTAATAATTTTTAAACACTTTGGTGAAAATATATGATACGTTTAGTTTTATTCCATTTGAAGTAATTCAGCTGGTAAATCTTTTTCAGAAAGCAAATTATTGTCACTGCCTCACAGCTCCAATTCATTATCCAAAGTAATAACCTTGGTAAAAATGTCTATTATTTCAACTCTTGAATAAGGACTCAGTTCACATGTCTAATGCCCTGTATAAGAGAATTAGCAGAAACTCAACTCAATGTGGTTTCAAAAGAGGAAACTAAGCAGACAGCCTTGTTAATTTAGCATATAGACTTGGAATAAAGTACAACATCCATCATCTCTTGAAATTCAATTAAAAATTGGTCTTGTGTCCAAGGAGAAGGAGCCAATTTTCTGCTGGAAGCAGAGTCTTGGAAGATCACTAAAACCCTTAATGGTTTTTTCATTGTGGGAGCCAATATGAAAGAAAAACCAGTTTGGGAGTTCAAATTACCCCTCACATTAAATGCTACAACATGTGTAATCTTCAGTTTGGGCCCATTGCTGTTGATGCAATACTTTCTGTCACTCCCGACACATGGGGAATTCCAGCTGTACTTCTCCCCTGGTCCTTAAAATCTTCCCGTGTGCTGCTGTAAGCTGCGGCAATGCTGAACAGCCTTTTGCATGCAGGGTGAAATACCCTTCCTCACCATATGTCGTGTAGAGTTCTTATTCTCCCGCAGTAGGTTTCTATGCGTGAGAAAAAGATGCTTGCAAACACACACACTGAGATTTAATATCTGGGGAAAGGGAAGCCTGAAAATATGTTAACAAGATTTTCAGCATTAAACACAATTTTGTTTCAGATTTCAGCTGTTAAACATCTTAATTTGTTTTGCTTTTTACTCCAGTAACATAATGCTAATACACTCTGACAGCTTGTGACTCCATGCTGAGGAGGTTTCACAAACCAATCTCTTTACTTGAAATTTGATTTACAAAGTGCCTGAGTCCTTTAGCTGGGTGGCAGCAGTCACCGTCACAACACTTGTCATGACTCGAAGTAGGAGCGCAATCTGGGCAGTTTTTCCTTGTTTGTTTATTTTCTTCTGGTGAAGGATTCACTGAGATGAAAGAACCCTTTTAACCATTTAATGTCCTCACCCGTCAATAAGCTCAGTCCAGAAAATACTGTCATGCGATGTCTGCCACACTCCAAAGGAGATAGTGGACGTTTTGTTCTGCAACATACATTAAACTCTTGGTGCAGAATACGGGCAGCATCTGTACAGTTTATTTTTACAATATTTGTTTTGGATGAGTTGGTCTAACAGTTAACGTAGAAATCTTTCAGACTCCATGTTCTCCTCACCAGCAGTAAGGTTGGGCTGCTTTCTGGGTGCTCATCCTACGTACAGCTGCAGGTCACTGCTGAGCCAGCAGGACCATTTGTTCAGTTATAGGCCAGCCCCAACCTTGTGTGGGCCATCATTTTCCTGGGAAATCAGATTTTTGTCACGTGAGTACATGAGGTGGCACTTCATATCACGAAGCCCTGCAGAACAGGCGTGAAAAATAATAGATGATCACAAACATCTGCTCTCAGAGGTAACCCTCTAGGCTGCTGCCTGCTCTTGGCAGGAGTAGGTATCTTCTCTGTGTACATGCACGTGGCTTGTCCTGAATGAGCATATCCTGGCATGTCCCAGCGTCCCGCCAGGCATGTTACGCAGCATAACCACCTCCAAAGGATAAGCACCATGCAGACCATTCATTTGAGTAATTCTATAATTAACTGGAGAAGGTGATTTAGCATCAAAACTTAGTGAAAAATCTTTTCTTCACCCCTGTCCTGGTTTCAGCTGGGATAGAGATAATTGTCTTCCTAGTAGCTGGTACGGTGCTGTGTTTTGAGTTCAGTATGCGAAGAACGTTGACAACAGTGATGTTTTCAGTTGTTGCTAAGTAGTGGTTAGACTAAAGTCAAGGATTTTTCAGCTTCTCATGCCCAGCCAGTGAGAAAGCTGGGAGGGCACAAGAAGTTGGCACAGGACACAGCCAGGGCACCTGACCTAAACTGGCCAAAGGGGTATTCCATACCATGGGACGTCCCATCCAGTATAGGAACTGGGGAGTGGGGGCAGGGAATCGCTGTTCAGGGACTAGCTGGGTGTTGGTCGGTGGGTGGTGAGCAATTGCACTGTGCATCATTTGTACGTTCCAATCCTTTCATTATTGCTGTTGTCATTTTACTAGTGTTATCATTATCATTATTAGTTTCTTCTTTTCTATTCCATTAAACCATTCTTATCTCAACCCACGAGTTTTACTTCCTTTCCTGATTTTCTCCCCCCTCCCACTGGGTGGCAGGGGAGTGAGTGAGAGGCTGTGTGGTGCTTAGCTGCTGGCTGGGGTTAAACCACGACAACCCCTCCTCCCAGTAAATAGATTTTTAGATTTTTTTTTTAACATTTATTTTACTAAGATAAAATGTCTGTTATTCTCCAGGCAGAAGATACAACTGCTGCTGTGGGAACAGCAGTGTGGATGTTTCCAGCTCTCCTTCTCCATGGGAGAGATATGGGAAGCCAACCTAACATCACCTAGCTAAGAAGCCCAGCCCATAGAGAAGACCAGAGAAGCAAACCCCATGTGCCTGCCTCACTGCGGCAGGCATCACTCATGAAAACATTCTGTTTACAGTTTTTAAATCTCTTTTCTTCCAGAAATGGAACACCTTTTGCCATGTTTTCCTCTCAAAGGGGCGTTTAACCAGAAGGATTCAGCTTGCCTCACTCAGCTCCAAGCATAGGATATGATCTGCAAACGCAACAGGTCTGTACGCTAAATAACTGCGGTGTGCACGGAGATCCTGCAGCTGGCTTCAGCCCAGCTGGCCGCTCCTGGTAGTCTGGCTGAGGCAGTACAAAGCGTGCTGCTGCTTCACGTGCCGTGTTTCTAGACAGGCTGACTCCATGCTGATGGGCTGCTTGCTCTGGTGACTTTTACTGCAGTACCTGGATTGCCAGGTCTTTCTGAACTTTGCAGTCACTGTGCTATAGTCACAGTGACTGTTAAATGCATGCTTTTTTGTTGTTGGGTGCCTTTTTTCTGTTGATTTTGTTTGGTTTTTTTGTTATCTATACTGAGTTTCTAGCATCTTGATTGCCAGGCTGTAACCTAAATTAAATTCACTAGTGAAGACATTCTTTCTCGGGACAAATTAGTTTCTGTGTCTTCTCTGTATTTTTAAATCTTATTCAATCAATGATTGCAAAGTGCTTTACTGTTTTCTGGTGACGATGGGCTCTGTAATCACCAGTCATTAAGTGTGTGATCCAAGTATCCCACAGACTTCAGTCCCCTTTTTCTGTTTCAGCTACTCGAAATATAGTTGAAAACCAGAAAATAGTTGAAGACCTGAAAACCAAAGTCTACGTACCTATGCTTTTACACCAGACCAGTGGCTCTGGGTACCTGATTTCAGGCCTGCTAAAGATGTCTGATTATCTGGGGGTGTGCAATCAGGTATTCTTGAAAATCCAGCTGTTTCCAAGTCCCTGACGTTGGGTGCTCAGGTATTCTGCTATTCAACATGATTCAAAGTCTTGTCCAAACTATTTTATGTTACTGCAATACAAAGGAAGTAATTGATATTTGTATTCAAGCTGCAGCTCAGTACTGTCAAAAGAGATACATCTTGCCTTAAAACTGTAAACAAATAAAATTATATTGTAGAGTTTATTTCCTTTCCATGATGAAAAGTGCTATGGCAGCCTGTGGAAAAATATGTCTCCTTACATTTGCCTCGCTAGCCACAAGGATTTAATAAGGATTCTCAGTGCAGCATGCGCACAGCTTTGCCACACTTGGGCTGCTTCAACCGTCTTATTATTTACCCATTTCTGCAAGAGTCCCCACGGCAGGCAGCGTCTGCCCTGTTTGCACACACCTTTCTAATGAGTACCAGACAGCGATGGCGTTTATTTACAGCCCTTCTTTCTAACTGCAAATGGACAGCAAGCAGCTGAGAAATGCTATGTTGATCAATTGAGAAGAATTTCTGGCTAAAGAGCAGAATCCCTGGCATCTGCGGGAAAAAAATGAAACCGCCTGCAGCGGATGGTGACAGCAAGCCACAGCAGAGAGAGGAGTGGGGGCCCTGAGCCGGGCTGGGCTGTGCGGCGCGGACAGGCAGGGCAGAGCGGGCTCTGGCCAAACACGGCTCCTGGCGAGCTGGGATGCGCCGTGGGAGTACAGCTGGATTTTATCTGTGTGCAGGACAAGGCTGAGAAACTGGCTATGGCCTAAGCTGAGAACAAGAGGGGAGAAGTGCTGCAACTCCACCGTTTACCCTTCGAGAGCTCGCTCCTTGTTGAAGTCATTTTTCTGGCACAGACACGCAGTTCCTGGAAGTTGGTTATCACAATTCTGCATCTGACAATTTATTCGCCTTCGCCTTCTTCCTTTTACCCTGCCTATAGCTGGTAGGAGCTAAAGTCGATTACTTTTCGTGTCAAAGCTTACGGAGTACAGCGTAAGCCTTCAGCTCCTGGGTTGACAATGCGTGAGGGTTATTGTCAGCTGGAAGTGTGTAAAAATTAGCCACATGTGCTTCAGGTGTAGAGGGTGCTTGAAAAGCCTTGATGCAGCAAAGAGAAATGTATTCATGTGTTGAGCTGTATTCATGCTGTAAGGAGATTTTAAGCATTCAAGATGAAGAGAGAGATTGAGAAAGCCAAGTATTGAGTGATAATATTCCATCATAAACTGTTCGTCTGCATCTATACCTTGCTCAATTATTTTGTCTACTTAACACACAGCCCCATGTGAAAAAATACAGTTTTGAAGTTAGCACAACATGTACGTAAATTTGAACAGTATATAAAGAAATGCAATAGCTGTAAACATCACTGTACATAGCACCCAGGCTTTCTTCCCAGATGTAAACCCAACTACACAGGAGACTTGCAGCTTGTGCAAGTCAAAAGCTTTCTCCTTCCCCTTCACCCCACAGGTGGAAGTGAATCACTGCAAAGGCAGTGCAGCCGCCTAAGCTCCTCGGTCTTTGGTTTAACCAAAGGTTTCTCAGAAATCCATCATCTGCAAAGGTGATTTAATGAGGCAAACCTTGCAAATGGAAGTACAAGCACCATCCTCATCTGTATAAAGCAAAGTGCAGTGAAGACATCAGTTAGCTGTGACAATTTTGATTCACTTAGGGAAAGCCTCTGTGCATTGTCACCAGTCAGGGACACGTCTGGCCCCAATATTGCAGAACATTGTAGTAGATGGGCTCTGCCACCGCAGGCAAAAAAGTCAGCTGTCATGATTTTTGTTGAAAGTTACTTCTAGTTTTGACTATCAAACCACATGTACTTATACTGGACTGTGTGATCCAGTCAAGTGAAATATTCTTTTACACTATTCAGAGAAAAAAAAACTTAAAATTGCCTATTTGCTAAGCACAGAAGGATATAAAAATACTAATCAATGGTTCCAGGAGAAATATAAGAAGAAAGCTACCAGCAAAGTTTTGCAAAAAATAAAGACCTCTGTTCCTCTTAAAAGATTTGGAAAATGCAGCTGCTTTTCTGCAGGGTGAATAAAGCTGATTCTGCAGCAAAATCTTCCCATGTCTTTTCATGTCGCTTGTGGGCAAAAGCACATTAGTCACTATCTCTGAAAGAGATAATGGCTTTTCAACTGTTGTGTGCTCATGTGAATCCGTAACAAATGCTCTGACAGATAACAGCTTGGGCAGAGTTGAAATGGAGAGAAAGAGAGTTTGGACCGGCTGATTTACCTCTGCCACTATCTGCCAGCTTTGCCGTCAGCATGCGTATGCATGCTAAAACACATAGGTTGCATCCCAAGATGAGCGTTTGAAAGTAGTTTTGTGAGGCTGAAAATTAATTTTGAAATTCAGCTTTGGTCCATTGGAATAGACTTGTAATTATATCAGTTAGCAGCGCACTTTGGCATAGTTCCCTTTTCAATGTCGTCCTACCTTTTCCAAACTAATAACAAGACACAAAATACACTTAGGACTACTGGTAAGATATGTGTTAACTGGCTGCTTTATGTAGAATGCTGTCCTTTTATTCTTATGTTTTAAACTCAGCCTAAGACCTATGAATACTTTGAACAAAAAGGCAGAATGCATTTCACAGTTCTATCTAACGTTGCTCTCTTCACGCTTACCTAAAGCCTATCTGGGACATGGCTGGGCAAAGAGGGTTTGCAGGAGTCGTGTGTGGCTTCAGCATGAGGCTCTCCCCCCCCAGACTCCGTAAGCAGTGCCTCCCACTCTCCAGGGGATGGGCACACCATGAGCACTGCCTTCTGCCCAAGAACGGTTCCAATATAAACCCATGGAACCAGGAAAGGGCACCAAAAAGCTACATCAAATATGAACAAAGCCAAATGTTTTCTAAAAACCCTCCAAAATGCCAGTTCATGAAACAGTTCAGAGAGCTCAGTTTCACCCTCAGGTTGGTGATGACCTGAGCGTTATCATCATGTGTCAGTCAGGAAAAGCTTTAAACTAAGGCTTGAAGAGTAGCACAAAGTCCAACACAGAAAGCCCATGCTGAAATCTAGTCTACTTCAATACATTAGTATTAGTTAATAGACCGTACAGGTGCCAAATCACTCACCAGAAATAATTTTTCCTAAGAAAATTTGTAAATAGACTAAAAAACCCCTTTGGAAAAATAACCCCTTTGTCCTCACACAGCACTGTTTAGATGTGGTCCCAGGTAAGTGCATTGGAGGTGACACCTCCAGTCTGAGTGACAGGGACATGTTGAGAAACAGGAAGATTAGCGCAATGCCTCCTCCTTGGACTTGCGCACTTTCACAGTGTTTTATGAACCACCCCAAAGGCAACCAGAGAGCACTTGGCCACAGAGAAGAGGGGATATCCATTGCAAGCACCTGAGTCCAGGTCCCTGGAACAGCAGTTCTGGCATTACCATTAACACAGAAGTTGTTTCAGAAGCAGCTCCTTTTTCTGGTACATCCTATTCATTTTCTGAGTTGGAAAAGACTTGATGACTCTGTTTCTGAGACCTTCCTGATACATTTGTAACCTTTTTATCCCCATTAGCACCTGAGAGGGGTCCTTCCAAGTATATATTCCATAAAGGTTCATATTCACATCAATGTAGGTCTTTTAAGTGATTGAGGATGCTTCGAGACACAGCAATTGTACGTGTCATGCCGAGCCAGGGCATGACATCCCATCCTCAGGTGCCAGGTACAGGCACGCGATTTTATTCTGTTGTGAAAGTCCTCTCCCAAGATGTATTCTAGTACTCTCTCAGCTAGGATTGAATACAGGAAATTTTCTCATTTGCAGAAAACATCGATCTTCATAGTTTATGCTGTTGAACCTATACAGGAATAGCATGACTGGCTAATATCTGTTGCATTGGTAATCTTGTTTCTGGGAATACAGACTTAACGATCATCCTGTTATCCAGTAATGTGTATTTGTGAACGCCCTGAAAACATAGTTTAGTTATTTTTATGATTTTTTTTTTTGCAAGCTCTTTAAAATGCTGAAAGACTGAACCAGTCCTTGCAGGGGGTATACAAATATCACAAGTAGGTAACTTTATTTAGGATCACGCAAAATTCTCTAGGAGAGTCTCAAAGTCTGAGTATCCTGTGGCAAGCAACAGGGTTTCCCACAGGGTGTCACACGCCTGAGGTGCAATAGTGCCAGAGATCCTCTTCGCCCTTCCACAAGAAATGTGTCAGGTGCCAGGTGTATTGTATGGGAAGTATGTTTTAGTGAGCTCCTGCAAACCAGAGACTAGGCAAAAGATTGCTTTGAAGAGCTATGTCATGTGTTACGGAGTAAGTATCATTTACTATCTGATATTGGTGCTTACCTTTTTGGAAGAAAAGGTTTGACCTAGCCTTCTGAGACATTTTCTATCCCCTAACACTCCGCCTTCACACTCAACATGGGAAGCTACTGGGTATTTCCAGAGCTGTAGATGGCATGTCTCTGTTGCTGTGCTTGTCATTGGTGTAGTTTGTTGTCTACAATCAGAGGTGATAGACAAAAGGAATTTTTAAAATCTTGTTTTCTTCTTTCTGTTTGATAATTTCTGTTATTTCAAGGAAAGATTTGTATTTCTGTTAGTTTTGGTTTAGCTTCTAGACCCATGCGACTGGGTTTGGTATGTTTTAAGCAGCAGATTACCTGCTTCAAAAAAATGCATCTGTGAACTATGGATGTGACATTACCTAAGAGAATTTGCAGTGCATCACATGCAGTGAAGCAGATGGACTCTATGGATGAGTTAACAGTGACTCATAAGATTGTCTTAATTAATGGATTTTTTTTTTTTTCCCTAAATGGCTTAAAAACCCCCATGCTTTGGGGAGGAGAGCTCCGATAGCTACTCTTGCAGAGCATGGGGTATTCAGTAAGGTCTACAGAGCAGCAGCTATAGCCTTGCAGAGGGGTAAGCATCCCTCTTGCACATCTAACTCATGCTACATTTTATAACAAAGATGAATAAGAAAACAGACACCCTCCCCCCGGCCCAAATACCGATCCCACACCATGCCGTGAGAAGAGTCACAGCCTACCCTGTACTTTCTATCTCTGTTTTGGGCTCTTACTGCTTTCAAAACTTGAGCGGCTTCCAGTTTAGTCATTTCCCCTTATCAGGAAATTCAGATGAAATTACATTCCTACCGGAGGCTTTTAGAGGTATATAGGAGTCCTGTTTGCCTTTACAAGAGATGTATTTTTCTGGCATCTTTTCTTTTTTTTCCCAGCCAAGCAGCGGTCATCTGCTCACTTCCAGTGTCCACAACCCCTTCTGATTCTCACTGCAGAAGTGGCTCTGAAAATGAGCATTTTGTCTTGTTCCCCAGTTACCCAACCTTTTCTCAGGAGAGCAGAGACAAGGCAAGGAGAAAAGCAGGGTGAGCCTCCTCTCCACAAAGTTTATTAAGTACTTAATGAGCTTCCCATTATCAGGAAGAGGATCCACCTGAGACCAAATCTTTGCTAAACTGGGCAGCAAGAACTGTACCTGTCATTAATTTTCTAAACAAAGTGGTCGCTGCCTGCTTTTAACTATCCCCAAGAAGAGTTGTCTGGATAAGGATCAATACTCATGAGATGAGCAAGCTACTGCTGTCTATTACCTGTACCTAGAGCCTCCAATAGCTACCAGTGCCTGGCTGCATTTGCTAATGATCTCTGCACCAAAACACTTGCTAAAAAGAGAAAACAAAGAGCAAAACAAAGGATGTCGGCTGGATCCCAGAGCAGGGGTGCAGAGGAGGAAACGGAGCCCTCGTCCCGCCTGGCTGCGACGGGGGAAAGGGGAGGGACGGAGGCATCGCACCCGGACGGGGTGCGGAGGAGGCACTGAGCTCTCCTGGGGACCTGGCACACATCCCCCTTTGCATGGGGGATCCTCTGCCCCCATGTCTGAGCCTCAGCTGTAAGAGCCCACTCCTCTCCCACACCACCTCCTATTTCTTCCATATGCCCCCAGCTTCATCCCGCCGCTCGGCAAGCCGCCGTCCTCTGCCGGGGCATGCCGAGGCCCTGTTAGCGGTGTGGTCTTTCTCGGGGCCCTCCTGGCAGCCTTTGCTACCTGCAGATGAACGTGCTGGTGAGGTAAGCAGGTGACACAACTCCCCTTTTATAAGGTTTGTGGAATTATTTTGGTGTTAAATCCCTGCCAGTGGAGCACACCCCCATCGGTGCTGTTTTAGGATCATAAATGAACCTGGGCAGGTCAGAGCTGCCAGGTCACCTTCACCAGAAAATAATAATAATTTAAAAAAAAAATCATACCAGGATTTCCACCACTTTACTTGGCTCATAACGGTCAGAGTCACCAAACCTGTGCTTGCCTGGGTGCCCAGCAACCGTGGTACAGAGCTGCTGAAGCAGAAATAGCTGCCTGCCTGCCTCCAAATCCAGCCTCGGAGCAACCTCCAGCGGCAGCGAGCTGTTCCCGCAGACGCGGCACTGATGCGCGCTGCCAGGAACCCCAGCGTACCTCTTCCACCGCAGAGCAACGCTGGCCCTCCGTCCAGACACATACGCGCAGAAATAATGTAAGACCACTATCACTTCCATTAAGGCACCAGGATAAAAATCTGCTTTCAAAAAATTAAATTGTCAGTACTTCCCCATGACTCATCTAACAGCCAAGATGTGCTTCTGGCACGAAACCAAACCTGTCATCCATTGAAGACACAATTAAAAAGAAAAAAAAAGGGGCAGTTATTAGTTTAAAATTTTGTGTGAACTTTCTGCTGATTACTGGTGAAGCCACATGCTCCTTGAGATTCAAGAATTAGTGAGAAGCCTCAGCACATGCATAACTAAGCACAAACTGAAGGATCTTTGCTACGTAGAAATAGAATTAACCCAGCCTGTATTTAGCTTTGCAATACATAAAGTGCTTTATTGAGTCCCAGTCTGAGCCACAGTCCACCGACATCAAAGAAAGATCTGAGGACTTTGGGTTCAACTCACAGAAAGCCACCTCTGCTCATCTTTTACCACGATAGGCACACATGCTCTTGTAAATACTTGGCTACAGCTTACAGTAGCAACCCACAGGGTGCTGTCCCATCTCAAGTATGTCTTTTGTACTGTCTCATCTCAAACACTAAGTTTTCTGGAAGACACCTTGGTTCAGCCTACCCCTATGAAGTAGAAGCTTTTACCAATGGGATGTACACACTCTGCAGTCCAGTTTCACAGATACATTGCATGCAATAGGAGAAGTTAGTTATAATAAGTAAAATCAACACCACCAAAGGTAATCAACATTTTATTTATAAACATACATTTACTATAAAAGCTGTTGCATTTTAGACAAGTTTTCCTAATTTCCAGAGGCAATTTAGAATAAATAAAATAAAGGAAAGATTAGCATAACTGGTATTCAACATCAGCCCCAGCTAGGACAGCAATCCTTGTCCTTGAATGGACATGCAGGTAAGGATGGTCCCCTTCTGGTTCACCAACCTTTAGGACATTCACCGAGAACTACAGATGTACTGCATCAATAACACTACATAGCAAGAGTAAGGAAAAAATACACCATGGAAAACGGGGTTGTGAAATACAGATGGGTTATGACACCTGTTCAGGTTCTCTGAAGTAGTAAGAGGCTAAATAAATTCTGAAACATCTAAAACCCATTACATACATTGTACTTTCTCAGCAATAATAAATCATTTTTTTGCAACAAATACATTTACATTGTAGTTCAAATGTAGTAAAGCGTTATTTTTTTCTGTGCTCAAAGTTCCTGGTAAGAAATGTATCATATTTGTCTCTAAGCTGGGGAAAAAAAAAAAAAAAAAAAAAGGAAGAAAAAAAAAATCTTAGCCTGAATGAATTTGCACTGTAAGACTCCAAAGGAAATATAAAATCAGACATAAGCAGTTGGCAAGTACAGTTTAGAAAACTGTTGAAAATTATTCTGTGCTGGTGAATAGATGTTCATTAGGGGGAAAAAAATCATTGTCTGAGAATGCTGCTTCAATTTGCTTTACATACAATCAACTTTGCTAAAACATGCATATATGCAACTAATTGATAGACACTGGGATCAACTTCTAAGCAGCTTCAGAGACCCAGTGGTGTGTCTGCAGTGCGATGCATACCCCCACCCCACCCCTTGCCCATGCATTTTAGTCCCAACCATGCTCCTAAGCCCTTTGGGCACGTACCCCTACGTGAATAAGAAGCAGATCTAACATCTGTGACAACCAACCCTTTTATACACTTGGGGACCGATTTGCACATCTAAACTCTATCACATGAGTGAAGCAGTGGTAGTGACTCATACCAAATAGACGCACAAGCATGCATGGTGTCATTTAAAAATTAGGCCCAGACATCAAATATTCACATACCCTTGATGCAGTGCATGGAATTATACAGATGTACAAAGTCAGTTATAAAATCTGCCTCTCGAATTTCCATGTTAGGCATTAGTTGTGGAAAATGTTATGATGACCACATGCAAAGAGTAAGCATCCTGGTTATCAAAACCCTTTAACAGTAAATCATGCAGATTGTTAATCAGAATATTGGACATCACTTTTATTTCCAAAACATTTGTCTGATTTTTTATTGTTATTATTTTTTTAAATATTCCCCGGGTGAAGTCTACGAAGGACTTCAGCTTTTTGGATTTATTGCATCCAGAAGTCATCGCTGACTGTGTGCAACAGCTTTGCATTTTCTAAGGCACAATATTAAGGAAGTAACATGTAACTTTCCAGCAGATAGTCACAATGTCCTCCAATGACAATATCGTACATGGGTTTTCAATGACATGCAGTTTTGCATGGGTATGCAACTCGCATGCAAGCAACTGTCTAGCATTTAAATAAATAGTTGCTAGCTAGAGAACAACTCAAAATTATTGCTTCCCTAATAACCACTTCATTTCCATTTACCAACACATCAAAAGACAATGGATGTGCATATACATAAAATAAATCTCTATTAATTAATTTTTATCACGGTTTTAAGGCAGAATAAGTACATTTTTTTCCCCTCCATTTTAAGTTGCATTGTGAGCTGCTAAAATGGGATATTTCCAATAACTGTTTACCAAAAAGTGCTAGGATATTTTACAATTGTAACACACCCCCTAACCTTGTCTGTGTATTGCAGGTAAAGTGACACAGCTCTGACCGCTGTTTCAATGAGCTGCTGGATGACTTTAGTAAGGAGCCCATGCTTAATCAAAAAGCAGGAAGGAAAACTGGCCCAAACACAGGCAAGTTAAAGTTTTTTTGCCTAGTGCTGCCAGCCTCCTCCCTGCCCGCCTTCTGCACTCCCGGGTTTGGCTGACTTTATTGGGGTAGCACATGAAGGAACACAGGCTCAAGGCTGTTTAATTCCCTGCTCTGGAGGGCACTCAAACCACACATGTTTCTCCACAACCGATTTCAACCAACCGTAATGTTTGCAAATGAACAAGCAGCTCTGAAACCAACTCAGACCATCAATGGGCAAGTTACATGCCAAAGAGAAAAGCTTCACCATAGCATCAAACCACAGCTTGGAGACTCACAATTCAGCTCTGTCCGCCCACTCAGCCGCCTCTTCCCCACATCACCTTTCATCGAGTTTAATAACAACATGGGCTGCTGACTTAGTAAGAAGGATTGCTCCTAATGGGAATCTTGCTGTCGTTAACGGTATACAGTCTTTAGGTTTAATGAAGAAATCTTTATTTGAGAGAATATTAAGCTATAGTCATGAACATTACTTGAGGTACACAAACAAAAAAAATCCTATCACTAAAGGTGCAATAATTTATTTGTATAACTCCTACCCTCCACTGAAGGTCATATAAACACAAAATGCTTCAGAATTACAGGATGTATTATCAAACTAGTCTCTGTATAAAAAAAGTTATAGCTTCAGTCATAACAGAGAAGTCGTGCTGTGATGTTTAGTTTTTCAAATGCACTGATTAGATACTATCTTAAAATTACTTCTCAGCTCAAGTTGGCATATTCTATAAAGGTTCTGTAAACTTAAAACTTTTTAATTCCTAGAAATA
Organism: Buteo buteo; assembly: GCF_964188355.1. Taxonomy (NCBI): domain Eukaryota; kingdom Metazoa; phylum Chordata; class Aves; order Accipitriformes; family Accipitridae; genus Buteo; species Buteo buteo. Next base: position 27,024,247 of record NC_134171.1, on the reverse strand, counting down.
TTAAAACAAAACAGCTTTATTGCATGTTTATTTTCTTATTACTTTCAAAAGAACAAGGTAACAGACTGGAAATCATAAGCATACCTGAAAGGTGGGATTTTTTTTTTTATAGTACTTAGGCTTTGCCTTCCCAAACATGGTCATACATATTTTGCAAATTTCTTAAGAAAGGGAAAAACCAACATACTGCATTTTAAAAGAGCAGGTGCAGCATTTTTATGAGTTTTCCAAAATGAGATGAGAGCCATGATGTCCATGGATTCAAGCTCTTACAAGTGATTGTCTGGAGGCAGCTGATACATATGAGAAGAGAGTTCCTTCTTGAAAGTTATTAGGACTGAAAGTCATGTCACAATGTAGTTGGCTGTCCAGCAGCTGGGTAAAACAAAACCAAAACAAGTCATTAGTTGACAAATTTTAACAAACATACACAGGCTTTTCCTCATATGATCTCTACAATTCAAAAAAAACACATCTGGAAATATGTATCATTTGTGCCCTGCTTCTTCTTCCTCTTGCAAAATTGGGGCACTAACTGCAAAGAAGGATTCAGCGTAACTCCAGTGGAAATACATTTTCCATGCCACAGACAAATGCATTCTGCATGCACTTTTATTTCATTCTGCTCCCAAAGTACTTGCGGGTATATTTACTTTCAGGCTCTGCAGTGGCAAAATAGTATAGCAAAGGACTGATGAGTCATCTTTAGCTGTGCCTGGTTTGTGTTACGTGGTAATACAGAGCCCTCATGTTATTTGGCTGTACAGGGAATCTCATGAATTTCCTGGCCTTTGACTTTGACACTCAGAAACCTTTAACAATTCCCCATGTTTGACACTGAATACCAAGTTCCCTTCCTTGTGAGGTTTTGCTGTAGAGAAATAACCTACCAATAAAACCCCATCCACTTTTATTTGAAAAACAGAAATATTCTGGATCGTGAACCACTACGTAATCTTTAATGCTCTTCTCTTTTAAGGTTTTTGATAATTTATTTTGAAGCTGAATCATCCACAGTTTCAAATAAGCTTCTGGCAGCCAAAATATTTCATAAAGATGTCCATAAGCATCTCAAAGCAACACTGACTAATTCTGGGTTGGTCAGAGACCATCAGTTGTGCTCACTACTGCACAGGTTTTCAGATGTAGCCATGGAGGCAGGAAGGCACGAGCTGTACAATCAAGCAACTGATTTTATATTTAGCATCAGATTGCCCAGAACTGAAAGGCAAAACGCTAACACTGCACCAGTTTGTTCTTCATTTCAGTTGTGGAGTCTGTCAAATTCTAGTTAAAAATGAGCAACTAGCTGTACCTGCAGTTCTATCAAAATCAGTCCCTTTGAAACTGTCAACAAGAGCCAGTGTAACTTAAATTCCACTAACTCATATTTTGAGATTTTGCATGAGGAGTTAACACAGCAGGAAGAGGCAATTTGTAGGAAAAAAAGACAAATCCTTGCCGTTATTATTCTTCAGGAACCATGCATTTCCTCAAAACCTATTCCCTCTGTCATGGACCTGGTTACCGTTGTGCTAGGTATGTACAAATGTAAAACCTTACTGCATGAAACACTGTACACAGCTCTGTACTCCATTTTCTAGCACCACTGCTGTAGAAATGATGATGGAGGGGGTGATTTCTACAGCATATAAGCTGATAAATAATTTATTTGAGCCTTCATCTACCCTTAAGGGACCTCAATTTTTATTTAAGCAAAAAGGATTAAGAAGAAAAGGAAAATAGGACTTTTATCACCTTCCTCTCTTTTTTGTGTAAAGATGGATGTGCAAATGTGGATTTTAAGGGTCAGGACCTCATCCACATGAGGAAGGTTTATAGTATCAAGCCTAAAGGGAAAAAGCTATTTCTAAATGTGTCAGGTTAAGTAAATAATAATAAAAAGTTGCTAACATTTCTTAGCAGAATTTAAAAAAAAAATAATCACCAAACAAATGGTTATACAATAGCACCCTCTAGCTCTGCTGATGGGGAAATATCTCTCTCCTGAAACAAAAAAAAAATCTCTCTCTCACTGCCTTTGAGAGAGAAGGGAAATAGTAAGTGAAAAGAGCTCTATATCTCCACTATCAGTTAGGACTGTAGGCAGTGAATATACTAAACAGTAACATTTAACAGGAAGCCAACGACTACTCCCGTGTTTTTTTCCTGCATCCTACTGTTTTCTGCAAAGTAGACGCCAGCATGAGCACTGCCCATCTCATATCACTGGTGACATCGGAGTGAAGCAGAAATGCTCTAGCAGTTTGGTATTGGTCACAGAAATCCAGGACTAGGAAGGACATTCAAGTGACCTGCTCTAGGGCAGAAAAATGCATCAAGTTTTTTTCTGACATACCATTGTCTCGCTCGTTTTCAAAACTTGCAGCTAGCAACACTTTAGCATATGTCTGGGGATACCACCACAAGGATTCATTAAGAGTTACAGAATGTTCCTAATATTTTACATGACCATTTTGTCCACAAAGGGAGGTCTGGAGACATAAAAAATGGGACTTTCTCCAAACAAGGCCCAGAGTCCTAGATCTAGTAGAAGTAGCCACATTGTCTCATGTGATGTGACAGATCCAAGCCTCCAGGACACACAGTACGTGCGCACAGTGTAGGAGTTTATATTTATGCACAGAAACAGCCTTTAAGTCTAATACTGCTGAGCAGAGATCCTCTAGGCAAGATTTAATGGCCTTGGAAATCTTTAATCATCCTCTTATATCAAAAAAGTGGCATGGAAAGGTTCCCCTTCCCAAGGCGAAGCTAAGCCTGAATGGCAAAGCCAGGAGAGAAACCCATCAATTAAAACCATGGCAACAGTATTGTTAGAGTTCACTGTCCTTCGGACAGGATTTGGTACTTACTTCTGGACCGGATATAACAATCGTTGCAGTTAAGAAGACCATTTCTAATCCTGACATCTGTCCCACTTGCTGCGTCTCCCAGCTGTCCCTTGCAAATGCCACACTGTCAATTGAAGAACAGAGAAAGTAAGACAGTCCATGCCCTACTATCTGTCACAACTCTTCCCAAATTTTGACTTTTGTTTCAATAGTTCTTGGAACAGTGAGAAAAAATACTCCCCCAGAACCCAGCCCATAATCCTGGGGAGCACTGCAAATCACTGAAAGGCTTTTTTTAGAGCCAACAGTATTTAGGACTGGATTTCAGCAGTATCCGCTTACACAGAAGTGAAGTCTAGTGATTTTAAGGGACATGTGATTTTAAAGTTGCATTCTGGAGCCAGCCCATTTGTGATGGACAACGCTTAGAGGGGCCAGAGGCTTAAGTTTGGCTAAATGTCTAAAACCAAAAAAGGCTTCATGAATGTCTAATACCAATTGGGCCAGAGATAATGGAAATGGACACTTCCTGAGCTCTCTAGAAAACACTATCTTGAGTCATTTCCAGTCTGAAACACTCAAGAATTCAAGAAGTATTTCTGTTGAGAGCTCTGGTGAAAGCCAGAATACATCATCCATTCCACAGTCAAAGCTTTCCAACCATGGGTCGGATCAAAGATGGCTTCGGGACTGACCGGGCTTTTGGGGGAAAAGAAAATAAAAAAAAAATCACAAGGTAACTAAGGTTATATTTAAAAAACAATGAGTACAACAGGGAAATTATATTGTGCTTCCTTCTGTGAGGAAGCTAAGTTTGCTTGCTAAATCACAGAGTTTAGTCCAATTAACATGTCTGACAGCAAAATAACACATTAGCTGCATTACTTCCACTTCTCTACAAACACACACACACACACAAACAAACATACATAACAAACATGCAAATACCTTCCTCTCTCTTTCAATTTCACATCTACAGCCCTCAATATACTCTCTCCTTGCACTGGGCGTGACTTGAGATTTTTCTTAATAAAGCAAGAGACATACCCTGAAGCACTGAATATGGAAATAAAGACCAAGTGTTTCAATAATCATGGCAGCTCCTTTTCCAAGAGGAAGCCCACAGGTAGAACAAAGCTTCTTTCCACTGACGGACCTAGTAGACAAACATGACTTTAAGAAAACAGAACAGCAACTGATGCTAAGATGTAGCCAAATGTTTACACAGGTTTATGGAGAGGGATGGGATGGGAAGAAGGAGCACTGGGTCTTTCACATAAATACAGATTGACCCTTCAGCCATGTTGCTGAATCAGCCTGCGCACCTGCCTCACAGACAAGCACGCAGAAGACATAAAATGCTTGAATGCACAGCAGCTCAGACCCATTTCCCTGCCAGTCTGCTGTGCCAGATCAGAGGAGGTGCAAGCCTCTTAACAGAGGCCTGGATGGCAGGGAACCATGCCAGTGGATTACCTAGACCTAGTCAACGCCACAGCAATCAAAGCAGATATTCACACAAATTACCCGAGTCAGACTCCCAGCCTGGAAATTTTTCAACTCGTTTGCAAATGGGTTTGCTTACTGTAAGTCAGAAGGCAAGGATGCTGCTCTCACACCCAAACAAGCTGGTGAAGTCAACAGTAGCAGTGTAACTGCAGAGGCACAGACCAGGCACCAGGCACTTGCTAACCAATTTTAGTCTATGCTGCTGCAGCTACATGCCTGGCAGTATTACAACTAGTTAGAGTAAAGCTGAAATCAGATCTCCATCTACAATGCAAAAATACTTCAACTCTCTCCTTAAGCTTCAGTCCTGTCTAGACCTTTCTAGTAAATCAGCTGTTTGATGACAGCTGGGTGAGAGATCAGGGCCCCAGGACTAACTGGGGCCCTTTTTCATAATGGTTTTAATAGCAGTGCAGGCGCACACTTCTGTGTGTTTCACGCTCCTCCCTTCTCACCTGTCTGTCAGCCTGCCAGAACTGCTGTTTGTCTAGTGAGATGAACCTGAGACCAAAAGGGATCCCTTGTCATTATGTGTCATCCATGCTTTTTTCATTATGTGTCATCCAGGGCTGAAACCAGGAGAGGAACTTTGGGATACTTAATGAGTTTTGAAAAGATGGTTTGATGAAATTGTACACAGATAAGCAAGTTTACAATATCTTGCTTTGTGGTTTTGGTGCAACAACATAATAAGCCACCAATAGAGATAGATCTGGACTGCATTACAATAAAAAAGCCATTCTGGAAAAAAAAAAAAAGAAAAAAAGAGAGACAGAAGCAGCAGAAAGACTGTCTTTGCTTCCATCTCCTCTCTGTCACTCCTGAGCCCATCATTCTTTATCCCACCATGTACACTGACAGCACAGACGCATCACTGTCTTGTTGCTTCATTCTCATTATTCCTTTTAGAATAATTTTCCTGGTTTCATCTCCTCCCCTACAACCTTAAGCCTTCTGCTCACATCCCTCTGCGTTATTCTACATACCACCTTTGTTTTCACTTCCTCTCCACTTATTATAAGGACAAGTTAAAGTATTGGATCAAAGACTTAAGTGCTTCAGGAAATTTTTTAAGAGACATTTTCTGATGTTTTAGTGGAACGATGAATTACATCCCATCCATTGTTTCCAAAACTAAGATTTATTTCAGGAAAAGATCTTGAAAAAGGGTCTCAGAGCAGAATATAGCTGCTAAATAATACTAAGTAGCTATCACAACCAGCTACACGTAGCAAGAAATGATCTGCAGTCCCATCAAAACTGCAGCTACAATTAGAAAAAACAGAAGAAATTGTTCACATTACAAATTCCCAATAGTTTCATGTCAATACAAATGGCATCAGAAGGAGGGCTTTGCTATGAAATGTGAAGAAAAATGTTATTTAAATAGAACAAAAACTTACTATGTTTTCAGTGTTGTACTACTATACCCTATTTAATAAGCCAACTGATTTTAATACACCCCAAATTATCAGTGATTCAATCAGGCTATAGTTAACATTTATTTAGAGTTGGTACACACATCTCACTGAAAGCTGCACAGCTCACTGCTTGAGAGAATCAAATCTCTAGGAGATTAGCATGAATGTAGGCAAATTTAAAAAAAACAGCAAAAAAGCAAAATGCGTTTCAAGTTTGGAAATTAAGGGAAGGATTTCTTTTTAAATCAGCAAGTGTTGAAATGTGACAATGTCTAGAACATACCTTATTCCTGAGCATGTGACTATTCACAATAAAGACAATATCCTTTGGCTCAAGTGCTCTGAACTCACACTTAACTGCTTACTTTGACTGGGCTTATATCGAAATTTCAATGATCAAGCAGAGTCCTACAGCTGCTTTCTGAACTGTGTTATTTGAAAATATAACAATGCTGCTGAAGTAGGCAAGAAATACGGGAGAGGGAGCTACATGTTTATTCCATGGACGGTTATGAATTGCAACATTTAGAAGAATTAATAGTGCATCCACATAACAGTAATGTGATTTACACTGCAGCAGTTCACCAGCGACTACAAGATGTATTCGGTCTGCAAAATTCCTTATTGACCTTTTGTACCTGTTGGGTGACTGACTCGGAGCAGCAGGAGAGCAGGGAGACGATGGCCCAGATCGGAAGTTCTCATGATAGCCTGCCCTAAAATACAGGAGAGAAGATGCATTACTGCAGCTGAAGAACAATTAGGAACAGGTTTTGTACGGGGAAATTCCAGCTGGTGGATTTCAGGGTTCGCAGCTCTAAAGATTTTATCTAAGGAAAAAAAGGTATCAATTTGCTGTTCGCTGCCATTTTGATACAATGAAAAATAGCACACATTTTTCGGTTCTGACTCTTGGTCTGCTTGCTATTGCTCAACCAGATAACTCACAAGGTAATCAGCCATGTGCAGACTCCTATCCACCTATCAACCCAACATACCTCCCACCACGAAGAAGGAGGGTTAAGCCAAGGCACACCACCTTGTACTCTCTGTTGGCCAGGGGATGTGCTCAGAAGCACGCTGGTAGAGCAGATGTAGGGTTGTTGATGGAGGGTCTGTGCCCTTTACTGAGTAAAAAGAAGCTACCAACACTGAAAAGTGGTTTATTACTGTTTGTATCCGTTCTACCCTGCAAGAATTTGGTGAGAAAAACCATGCATGTGTTTTGTTATCAGAAATCATAGGATTGATTCAACCTCTCACTGCTTAAAGCTGTTCACAGATTAAATAATATTCTCAAACACACACAAGCAGTTATGAGAAAAAGGTAATCAAACCTCAATCTACATTAGTTTTGACTGATTCAAGCTTCACAGTGGTAATACATTTTACAGGAGACTGTGTTCATATATATGCTAATGAAAACAGATGTTACTTTCTCATTACATAGATACACTTTCTGCAAATATTAGGAAAGGAGATCCCTTGTTTACTGAAAGAACTGATCTTACCTTTTAGTAACGCTTACTCAGGAACACAAGGCAAAGCATCAGAGAAGAAAAAACCTTACCAAAATTTACAGAAAGAAAATACTAAGGTCTACGTATCTTCTTTTAAAAGCTATAATCCTTAAAGAACTAGGAAGTAGCAATCAATGTGTGTTTGGAAGCTAGGGAACAAAGCTCTTGGATACCAACTTCAAAGAGGCAGACTTCACCTGACATTCCCATCCTGGTATTTGGCCACTTACTAGCTATAAATGTTTGTCTTGGGCACTTAAAACAAATGAAGCACATGAACAGTAACGCAGATGAATGTTTAAAGAGCTAAGGAGAAAGAATACAGAAAGTGGCAAGCAGGGGGTTTGCTCCCCCATGAAACTAGTTACTGAGGTACCCATAACGAGAAACAAAGTGGATAAATATTAGCAGTCTTGGTGGGAAAGCCAGGAATCAAAGGTGTCTTCACACTGCAGGACTACCCATGAAATTTAACTGCTAAAGAATGCTGAGTAGGAATATAAGGCAGAACAGAGTGAGCAGGACTTCTCAGTCTCTGCAATAACCTTTATTTTATGTTCTCACCTCTTCGTTTCCCCTGTGGAGCTCGGCTGTTGTCCCGCACTCTGGCCCAGGAACTGTCTCTGCCGAATGTCCTCTGTGCGATGTGGGGACTGCTTTGTCAGCAACTGCTGATTCCAGGAGATGTCTACAACAGGAAGTGGGGAAATATCAATACTTGAGGAAAAATGCTTTTGTCAATACTTATAGACCAGCATAACTTGTGGGCACACCGTAAAGGAGACAAGAGATGTACTGTTACTTAAAAATTAGTTCTCAGGAACCCCACACGAAGTCAGAGACAGGCTCTGCTACACCAGAAGTCCTCTACGGAACAACATTCCCCTACATTACCTTCACATACACGTGACCTACCCTGCTGCTGAATCTCAGTTTCTGAAGGGAGAAAGGGTGAGGTCAAACAGCTGTCCACGAATAGCACTTGGGAAAATAACATATTTCTGTCGTAAGGAAGGAAGCACCAGAGAGACTGAAACTTCTTGCGTGCCTGGGGATCCAAACTTCTCAACAGCAAGAGTTAAGAGGAAGGTGGTGTAGTCACTGCTCTCCAAGAGCCTACTGATAAACACTAATTCCCTTGTAATTACCTTCTGTGTTTCAGATGGTTGCACAAGGGTCAGTGACAATAACAGCCTCCCAGCAATATGCGATGATCTGTGTGATGCCCAGGCAGCCAACCGTCCCATCTTTGAGACAGAGCACACTACCTGGATCCTTCCAGATGAATTTTGTGGCTCACAGGCTGGGGAGGAGCCTTACCCTGCCGTGTGCCAACCAGCTGGTTTAGAAAAGAAAAACTCTACCAGGGCCTATGAAAGGCCCGTTCACTATTTTTGATATCAAGACAATAAAACTCTAGTCCTGACTATTTAAGGACTTAAGAAAGCAAGGATATGATGCTTTAAGGGGCAAGAAAGGAGTTGTCAAAATACTTGTAGGGGACCTAGTTGTTGAAAACTAGTTACAGAAAAACCCTGATTAGCAGAAGTAGTTAAAAACTGCCAAACCTTTGAAGTTTGCTTAATCACTACTACAAATCCACAGGGATGGATTGCTGGGCACTATCTTTTGCTTTCTTTATTTGAGTAACCTTTATCAAAGCACTAAGAATACAATAAAATTGAGACAGGGAAATAAAACCTGCTAAGTTTAATAAATTGAATTTGCATTTTGAGCAAGTAATAACACTGAAACCTTTTCTATCCATAGATGTTTAATTTTTTAGAATCATCAATTTTTATGCTAGACTGAAAACAAACTTCTAAAACTCAATTTCAAAATCAACATTTGCTTTCTGTCTTTAGTCCTACTTACTTACTTTCCATTGTTCACTTGCATTAGATAATGATGCTAAATTAGTGAATTTGCCTTTTTTTAGGGTGAACCTGTTGACAGCAATGCTTTAGGGAAATTCCTTCATTCAGAAAACATCAATGCTTATGGGAACTTAAAAAAATCTATTAATTTTAAATGTCATCAGACATTTCTAATGACAAAATTGAGACAGGTGTCACTTTAGGCTTGGCTTGAAAAGGTTGCACATCACAGGCAGTGATTTTTACTGGAATGGACATAAAGAATCTAATTAGCTATCAAAACACAAAATAAGTGTTGGAAATATGCTCTCTGTATCAAGATAAATCCTATATCTATGTAAGATTATGTAAAAGATGGAAGATAACTCTGTTTGACTACTACTGTGAACAGGCGGGCCTATAAACGAGACTCCTACCTGCAGCTGAAATGCTCATCTCTGATGAAAACAAGATTTTAAATTTCACCTTAACATATTTATCTTTGCTAACAGAAAACCACTGTTGAGTCTGAGACATTCAAATTTTGAAGATGTATGTGTACTGTCAATTTCCAAAATTTTTTGAGTTAGATTTCTCCAAGATTTCTACCTGGAAAAGAATACATGCATATGAAGAGTCTTGACTCTCACCCTGAGTCAATGGCAGATTCAGCCTGGCAGGCGAGCTGCGCTCCATCACCGGCAGCTGGTGCTCCTGTTCACCTCCTTTCAAGATACCCGTCTCTGGGTGTCCTGAGAGCACTTTATTTCCACTGCCAATAAAAATAAGTCACGTTGTATAAATAAAGCCAGGAAAACTTCCATCTAGAACATAATGGCAAAATCAGACTTTTGAATATCAGTCTATTTTTTGCAAAAAGATTTTTTTTATTGTGTCAGTGATGACAAAGCAATGAAGATAACTGTAATGAATTAACAAGTTCATCTCCAAAAACGCCAAGTCTTCCTGCTTACCTCACACACTGCTACTTACATGCGCTAAAGATCATTCTGGATTTGTAGAAAATGGCTTCTCTGCCCGAGAAGCAGCTTTTCTCAGTGTTCACTATACAGTGTTCAGCATCATCAGATGCTTGTCTTTGCGAAAGCTGTTATTAGCAGCTGGGCAAAGACGAGGACTTTGAACACCATCCGGCAAGTTTGGGTACGGCACTTCCGACATAGCCAGGCAATCTCACACAGATTCTGAGTGAAAACAGCTACTGCTCCTTTATTCTTCCAAATGGCTCGTGAAACTTGTACACAAGACACAGTGCAGTGACATACAGAGATGTCTGAGCTATCTAGGCTCTGATCTGGTTGATGTGACAGCCTCTTGGCAAAGCCATATATACTGAAAAGGCAAGCCTTCTGATATGCACAACTAGCACTGCACATTGCCGTATATTAGCAAGCCTGTGGCAAGCAAATATTGATTGGGTTATATTACACCTATCACCAGGCCACCAGATGCTGATTCTCCAGCATCAATCATGGGCAGATGTGACATGACAGAAGTCTACAGAACACAAAGCTCCACAGGGCTAAGAAATGCTTAGGCTTGATCCATACCTCCTCTTTTCTTGCCAGAGTTCATTTTCCTTGCTTTTCAGAGATGACATACTCTCCTGCTCCCAGAGCAGCTTTTTCTGCCTTGTAACTTCTTTTTTTTTGCCTTCCTCTGGAGAGCTGTTTGAATCAGTTGAGTTCTAGAAGATAGGAGGGGAGGGAACAAGGAGCTTCCCTTGAATTTGGCATCAGCACACACAGGGGAAAAGCACAGGCTGCCCCCAGATATATTGTGTTGACACACCTTATTATCATAAAGAACATCTCACATTATACAGTGGAATCATTTGACCTTGGTAAGGCTAACTTTGGATTTAACCAAGACTTCAGCTGAAACAATCAACCAATTGGACTAAACTGAGTGTGGAAAAAAAAAAAGGTAGGAATGGACCAATTACGAGATGCTGTTCAGGATGACAAAATAAAACTTCCCACTATGTATTTTTGGCAGAAATCCTTGAATGACTTTGAGAGTCTAGACAGTTTCCTACTGGGCTTCGGAGGACTACATGAGGGACCTCACCTTGTTGTCTCTGCTTGCGGGCAAAGCATTATTCACATGCACTGGGCATCCTCAAATGGCAACACCAATACTACTTCCAAAATGGTACTGGAGTGGGTCCTACCTGACTGGTGGGGCTTGAATAAGCCATGGCATGAGATCCTTCGCTTCTGGGTGCAGGCACTGCCCTGAACATGGCATAAGCAGCTCCACCCAGGAAATTACTGCTATGTGGAAAATGGGCCATGGCTGGTGCCCCTGCACAGGGATGAGTGATAAGAGGGGGCAGGAAGGATGAGAGGAGAACCTGATGCTACAGTACTCCTAATCCTGGAGTTGAATGGGAAAAGGCAGATGACTTCTTGGGTGTTGGTGCCTTAGGCAGGAGAAAATTATGTCTGGGAATCCCCCATTTACTCTACTGAGCTCACCTGGGGTGTCATTCTCTGATCTCTGGTGAACACTTATTTAATTAGATGCTAGATGCATTTAGTTAAACTTTTTGTGCTGCATAAGTAAAAAAAAATAAAAATCAGAGAGTGAACATTCCTCTGTTTTGCTGCTTTCTAGGAGGGATGGTGGGAGAGAAGGGGAGGAAAAGTGGGGAGGCAGGACTTAGTCTCATCTCAGATATGCTTAAAGCACCGTCTTACACTCAAGATTTTGGATGCAGGGAAATCACTTCAGATTTTGCTGGCTTTGAGAAAGTAGTTAAAACAAACAGGAAGAGGTGACTTTTTTCACAGCACCAGTTCAAGAAGAGAAGCAGCTGCAAAGAGAGAAAGTATCATCCTCTTCTCTAGTCCAAAATGGGATGGTAGCAGTTTGCTTGGCAGTATGGCTCTTTAGTTGTAAAAATATACTAGCTACAGCACTCTGGGATATCACCGGTTATGGAAAGGATCCAGGGAATGCTCTTACTCTTACTGTTCCCAGACTGTTAGCCTTTAGTGAAGAATGAAACTTTGCACCAAAGATGGCTTAGTCTTTATTGCCTCACTACTCCATGAGAAACTCACCGCTGTCTTGTTTCCTTCAGTGGTAGAGGAGGAAGAGGAGAGGAGCTCAGCAGAGTTTGAAGAAACAATGAATGGAACTACAGTATCCTCAATTATCTTACGTTCCTAAAAAAAGAGGATCAGGACAGAGTGGGGGTTAAAAATACAGAATGTCAACTATGAGCATAAGAAGTAGAAGCATAAAGTTTGGCTATGCATCATATTTAGATGGCAAGGTAAGGACCTGTGGTACCAAGAATAATGGCAACACCTCAATTTTTCAGTTGCTTCAAGGTTTTGCACTCCCTTTCCTTTCACCATTACTAGCTTTGATACGGGATGTCCAAAACCAGAATATTCCACTTGGGATGGCACCACTGTTTCTCACAACAGCAGTCTATTAAATTTTATATAAAAATATAAAATTACATTTGGTACACGAGAAACTTATTCTGAAAGTTGAAAAAAAATTTCTTGTTCAGATCGCAAGTATGGCCCTCAAGCACAGATGATAAGACATCAATTTGTGTAATGCACAACTAGTCAAACTGAAAACATTAATATTTTTGAATTTCCTGCAATAATGACCCACATAACGACAGAAGAAAACCACTATCTTCTATATTGTTAATATTCTACAACTGCAAGCTTTGAACATTTCCTGTGGATTTTTTTTTTTTAAACCAAGGCCAGTTTACAAAATATCTACATGATCAAGCCCAAGGCAGACAATTTCATCTGGAGTTCCACCAAGTCCAGGCACCAAGTATACGCCAAAGAGCAGAGCACAAGGCTCTGCCTCCGGGGGGAAGTTTGAGCGTGCCCAGACACAACCATACTGACTCATCCAGACTTGTACAGCAATCAGACTCCTCCACCTATGCGGAGGTTCTGAGGATACCTGTCTAAATATTTAAATATTTTTCCTCAGCACCTATGGTAGTGTTTAAGAGAAACAATCTTCCTGAGAATACAGCCTTGAGAAGGCTTTTCATTAATTAATCTACGCATGGGATTTTTTTAGTTACTTGAGTGCATTTAAATACAAAAAAAAGTCAATAAACCTCCTCCTTTGAGCCTTATACCTCCTCATAGTATCTACGCTCCTCCTCTTCAACTTCTCTTTGGGCTTTTTCCCATTCCTCTTTCAGCTTGTCCTGCTCCTTCTGATACTTCTCCTGTAAGAGGATAGAAATACAGGTAAATTCAGTGCATTCTATATTAGGAACAAATTCTGTAGTATCTCCACAGTGAAAATGAACCTGCTAACAGTGGTTTAATCAGAAATAGGATGAAATTGGAAGATTAAAATTTGAAACATCCCTGGGTTTCAAAAAAAGCTTGTTTTCCTCCTCTCCCGACTGTTTCTAGCACTTACATTTAACACCTGCAACCCATGGAGGAACTTTTAGCATACTAGAAGTTGTTTAATTTGTTAGAAGTTTTTAAATCTTTGGTCAGAAATGAAATTTATGCTCAACAATTTCAATAATTCCTTGTTTATTATACACTATTAAGAATTCCAAAAAGCTATCACGCACCCCAAAACACTTAGGCATGGATTTTACATGAAAAACTTCAGCAAAGTAGCATATAAACAAGCAGGTTTTGCAGATACTGGTATTAATTTAAGAGAGATGCCAGTACAATTTAATGAATGATGAATACCTGTGCAAGTTTAAAAGGTAAATGAATAGTGTGTAAAGGTTTGAAGAGGGTAAGCTTATAATTAGCTAAGTAGCTTATTTTCCTTTGTGATGGAATTATTTCTTGAGAATTGTTTTCACACAGTTTTGCATGAAAAATTATCTCAAAGAGATCTTTAAAATTGTTTGACAGAACTGGTTTGAATAAGGGGAAGAACAGTGACTTCCCTATCCCTTTTACATCAGTTCCAACTTCTGTTGAAATTAGAAATCACATCTGCCTAATCGAGAAGAGATGCATTTACTATTGAAAGAACACCCACATATGCCAGAAAAACTATGATGAGAATTTTACACCATTTTAAGATGAAACAACCTTATTAGCTAAAAAGAAATAATCCCAAGAAAGTAGTAGAGACATACACAAGTCATTCTTAAAAGATGAAAAGACTCCATTTTATTATTCTGCATCCTTTGGTAGTTGTTTGCTCTTCTGTTACGCGGAGGAAAGATACGGTTTCTTTGGGACCAAACCTAATCACAGTTTCAAAAGACACTACTGACCAATGGGGAAATTCAAGTTCTCAGGGTCACTGTGCTTCTTCCAACTAGGACGCAAACCCAGACATTTTACAGCTTACTCTACCACTAGGCAAAACCAGTGGTTTTTTTGAGGGGGGTTCCCCCCCCCAAAAAAAAACCCCAAACCCTTTGTGTCTAAATTTAGCTTGATGTTTTTCAAGAAGAACCTCTGAACAAAGCAGAAGTCTACAAAAATCTGTTAAGACCATCATTTTAAAGAAACAGGCATCAGGGTCAGCAAATTGTCAGTCTTGAGAAAGAGGCTCCAAGTAATTAAGAGTCTCGCAGTCTATGCTCAACATACTTTAAATGTAGTTGAGGACCCACATTTGGTTTAACTCTGCACTGGAATGCAGAACTAAGTCCTTTTGGTCCTTCCATGGAGTAGGAAAAGGAAACGTAAGAGTGCCCAAACCACAGAGAACATATATGTATGCTCATTTTATCGTTCATCTGCCACAGAATTCACTCAAGCATCCACAGGGGATGTCGAAAACATGACACGAAATGCCCAACTTTTGTCCAAAGGGACAATTCGACAGCTGAACCACATGGTGGAAGATATGTAGTTTCTTCCCTACCTGAAGCAAGCGTTCTTGTTCATGCTGCCACCTTTCCTGGCGCTTTCGCTCTTCTTCTGGATCCCAGGACCAAAAATTGAAACGCTTGCGTGAAGGAAAACCAAGCTATTAGACTTCGACACTACACTTCACAAGGCTACCAGAGGAAGCTACACTTCGCCTGGCCTGCCCCTAGCAATGATGTTAGAATGGGAAATTGAGAACTAGATAATGGTTCTCTCAGTTAGCAGACAATATTCTTAGCTTCACTGACACTTGGGATTGCCCATAGGTATCCAAATGATAAAATAACCATTTCATTTGCAAAGAAACTTCAACTGGAGGGGAAAAAAGGAAAAAGATCTGAAACAAAGGTCTAAGCAGCACTGAACAGAGATATCTGCAGGTACTCAAATTTAAAGAAAATATCTATTTTGCTTCTCTATAATCTTCTGCACAACATGCAAAGCAATTTGTGATTGTAAAAAATATTCTCTTATTTCATATGGCTGCCAGCACAACAGCCTATCACCTTGTTTTAAATTTTTATCCATAATGAAATAAAATCTCAGGCTTCACTAAGGATCCCATTACATGATACATGTTTAAAGTCTTTAGAATCAAGGGCAATTTTAGACATTTGATGTTCTATTCCTTTCCACTAAAAGATGTATTTGAATCTGATAGGAAGCGATGATGTCTATTTTTATGTGACAAACAGAATATGAAATACTGTGTACTTCAGAGTAGCATTTGTAGTGGGTTTTTTTTTCTGATTGAGGAATCAGTAGAATTGTGGTCTCCTCTAATTTCTATGCATTTAAAATAGAATGGATAGTTTCGAGATTGTGAGGCTTTAGTGGCTCCAGCAGCCAAGTACCGTATAGCTACCATTCCCTCCGGATAAAAGGAGAATGCATAAATTCCATATTCAGACCATGTTTTGATTTGGCTTGTATTTTTTCCTCTCTCATTTCCAGGAGAAAAAAAAATTCTCATTCTGATCTGGGGATGTTACAAGACAGTTGCATAAAAAATTCACTTCTGCTAAACACGTATCTCTAAACCAAACAACAATGCAAAAAAAGTACTCACATTTGATTTGTCACCACTATCAGAATCAGCTATTAAAAAAACAGAAAAAGATTAAATTTAACATAGCAAAATGCGTTTAGCCTACAATTAAAGCTACATTGTATCTGTATAAAAAAGCTTCATGTTAGTTTCCTATTTGCTCCCACAACCAAACGCAAGGACGAACTGCAAGCAAATAAACCAGAAAAACAGATTATGCCCATCACCAACAGAACTACTTTTTATCTGGGTATAGAGCAGCACATTATTAGCTAACATCAGGTTCTACTCTACCACTAGCTAATGCCATCTACTTCTGGCCACAGTCGTTAGCAGTGTTCAGACACTCAGTGTTACCTACCTTGATCTACTTTTCCCTTCGTGATTCAGTGCAAGGAAGGAAAAAGCACAGCAAAGCTAAAAGGATGGGACTACACTATTCAAGAGCCACAGTTACGAAGAGAACCATTGCCATTTTCTATCCAAATGCCTTTGAAAATTAGGCTGATTTAAAGAAATTAAGGAAAAAGGTATTTATAGGCAAGTGATTTCATTTGGGTGCCTGAAACCAGAGCATCACAAGGTGCAACCCAAGAGCTCTTTGTCAACTGTGCAGCAGGAATAGAAACTTTCTACGAAAGCGAGAGGCAGAACAAGTCCCCGTGATCATCAGCTTTCACCCCAGCCCCCACATTGGAAGACACCTACGACTGGAGGCTGAAGCTGGTCTCGGCGCCGCATTTACCTGACTGCGAGAAAAACTGTGAGCGCCGCCAGTTGTTGCGAACCCTAAGCGGAACCGTGGCCCCGCGGGGCGGCTCTGCAGGCAACGGCACGGAGACAAAACAAGAAACACAGCGCGGTCAAAAGGAGACGATGGACTCTCAGACCCGAGCCACCTCGGCCGCGAGAGGGATTTTCACTACAGTCGCTTTGGCCCATCGCAGCTAGTTTACAACGGACCTGCAGATCCCACAGGCTGCCCATATTTAAATGCTGCTTTCGTAACATGGCACCGAACCTTACGCGAGAGCTCTAGCACGCTAACTCTAGTCAAGGGCAGCCACCCCTTCAAGTCTTCGCGTGGTGCCTGCATTCATACACGTTTTAAAGGATTTTGGGATCCTTTGAGCACTGTACATGCTGTGAACACTAGAGAGCAGCCGAGTGTTTCAGCGTCACTCAGAAAATAGGCGAGACACCTACAATCTGTTACTTGACGTTTGGATTGATTCGTGCCTAACATAAAATGATATTGTTCTGAAAGACTGTTTGGAAAGCACCTCCTCACTTCAAACAACTGAGACTTCTATTCCTTTTCAGACAATCTTGTTTTCCACAGTGGATCACCTTCAGTAGTTTCAATCTTGAAAACACTAGGATAATCAGTATATTGCCTACACATAAACTAACAACCTAGTAAGTTCTCAGGGGGAAGGAAACTTCAGATGATTTTTCTTTCTCTTTCCTTCACAATACCTACATATATGCATCTCTAAAATGAACGTAAAATCAAACTACTAAACATTATCAGTCTCAAGCAAGACTTTGTCATGAAGGCAAAAAAAAAAGTTCTGTTTTGCAAGAACTCGTGATAGGCACAGGTCAAATTCAGGGATCTGGCCGGAAATGTGTATCGTTCATCTATGAAAAGGAGCTCCACATGAGCAGCCGAGTGCAGAATTTATCTCCAGAAGTTTTTATTGTGAGATAAAACCAATTGCTAAGCAATTTTCATCTGTGAGCAGCAGTACTAATAAAATGTAATACTCATTGACATAATACAACTTTTACTGCTAGGCCAGGTAAGTGCAAGATAGGTCTCTCCCTGCCCCCCTCCATTGTGTCACAGTTCTGCTGTTGTGTTTAAGGGGAACAGCCAGAAGAGTCCTTTGCATCACACAAGCCACAACACCAATATCAGTAAGATGCAACTTTTTTAGCTCAAAAACCCTCCAGGTCATTCGTTAGGCACTTCTCCCTGAAGACCCCATGCACATATTCAGTTACTGTCCAGCTGAGTTCTCCAAATGCTTTTTGCTCACCTGGTAGACCAGAATTCTGCAGAGTAACTTGGCTGGTCTCGGGTAATTTCTTTAAAAATGGCAATACTACACTCCCCTCTTGATCCAGGGCTTTTGGTTTCATCACCTGTTCAGACATTTGGGAGCAGAAAACAGCATTCAAAAATCAGCAGGTTCAATCAGAGGTTAACTTAAACCATTTCTAGTTATTTTCTGAACGAACATTATCAAAGATGAAGCCTCTATCTCCAGAATTACAACATGAAGTTGCAGTACCGAAGTTCTGGAAGTAACTGGTAGCTGTTTGTTGCCGACATTCACACTGCCCTGCACACCAAAGCCAATCCTAACCCAGGATCAACACCTAACTTACCTGACAGAGCAGTATGGTCATGGCCATTTGTTACCTCTGTCACCACCTGCACTCGTTCAGCACTTCAAGAGGACTAAGAGGGTAAGCCCCACTGTCTACACCTCCTGTATACTCTGCCCTCCCAACACACGGTGGGACTGGCATTTGCAGATTAAGTTCTCATTTCTGCTCCAGCCAGTTTACAGGTTTAAACGCTACAAGCAGACACTGGAGAGTTCCTTTGGAGGGGGAACTCTCTGATGACCATAGGATTTGGCAGAGAAACCATCCTCCAGGGTCATTCCCTGGCAGATTGTTTTCAATGAACTCCTGAAGTGACATTATATAGAGAAAAATACCAACTTGCACAATAAACACTTCTGTGTGAGATCTTTCTTTTTTTGTTTTGTTTTCTGCTCCCTCTCCTTTCTTGCCCATACATACCTCTGGTGTAGCAGGAAGCTCTGCTTCCTTCTGCTGCTCCATTTCAGGTTTCTTCACATCTTTCTCACTTGAAGCAGCTTCCTCTGAAGGGACAGGACTGGGAAGAAATTCTAATCTCTTCACAACAGGGCTGGCACAAGCTGCAGTTGACTTGAATTGCTTTTGATCTGAACCTAAACCCCACATATAAAACATAACGTTACAAGGTTAAGATACTTTTTCAAATAAAATGTAGCCCTATTTCTTGCAATCTAATTTCTTACTGGATACAGTGTGAGCCCATTTACTGTATGTTTTGAAAAAATAATCTTCTTTCTTCAACACAGGCAAAATTAATCTCTCAGAGAAGACAAGGCTTTAAGAGTGAAATTTACCTGACAAAATATAGGTGCTTACACTTGACTCGGGCATCATGGGACACCCTTCATGGTCAAAAGAGAGGTAGTTCTTGGGGAAGAGTCACCTGAACTACTTAAGACACTCCTTTTCGGCTGAGATGAGCTGTAACCTACAACATGCCTACTGAGGTATAGATCTCTTTACTGATGTTGTGTGATGAATCCTATCCTAAGGTGCTACCCAGACAAGTAGGTATATCGCAGTTAACACAGTCTCACTGTCAGCACTGGAGGATATTTCAGCTTGCCTGTTTCCACTAAACCACGTCAGTCAGGCATCAGACAGCAAACAAACTCTGCTAATAGGAAGCCTTGGACTGAAATAAGCTAGTTGTCATTCAGGTCCTAAAAAACCCCAACAAGTTGATGCTGGTTTAGGGGACAAAGGACCAGGAGCACACAGGCCTACAGGTGAGGACTGTGACAGTCAAACTACTGTCAGCTGGTACCACCATTGGAAGCAGAGCAGTTGCCAGCATCCCAGGCACTGCATAAGCACCCAGACATCTCCCTAACCTCCTAAAGCAGAATCTCAGCTTCAGATTCTGTCCCCTCTCCAACCACAGCAGTAGTGGCAGCTTCTGAATGTACCTTTTTGGCAGGCTAGGACAGTAAGCTAAGAAAGAGATGCACCCCAAGGCTCCACTAAGAACGTGCACACAAGCAGAGGCAAGAGCTGCTCCTGCTGCCAGGCAGATGCACACCACTTTGGAGCAGTTCCCACACCATTTAGCGGCACAGGAGTCACAGCATGGAAATACCTGTCTTGGACTAGACAGCAGAGGAGCTTGCTTATTCTACAAGAAGGTCACAGAGTTTGGACCACATCTATCCCCCCAAAGCAGACATAATGAAACCCCATGTTCCTTTACCATTTCAACTTTTGCAATGCTATCTCAGTTTTCCTTGCTAGCCAATATTAAACTTTGCTAGCAATACTTAACATTTAGCATTTCTCACAGGTGTGGAGCCTGACACAAGGTGGCTTTGTGATTTGTAGATAAATATCACCCGCTCATCACTGCTGACTCTTGAGAGGAGAATTTGGTTGGTTCACCACAAGATTGCAGCTTCTACATTACCTGCCAGGTGCAATTCAAGATTGTTAACCTCTGTGCTTTGGCATCTGCGAGCCAAAGTAATTAAGTCACCTAATGAGCCCTTGCTAACAGCCCATGAGCTTCAGAGTCTTGCAGCACATCCAGAAAAGGCTGGATATGCTTCTAATCTTGGGGGAATTGATGTTTGAGGGCAAAGGTCAATTGTTTAAGTCACATTTATCCTCAACAAATAGGAGCATTATGCTTATATACCAATTACAGCCAGAGATCTCATTTAAGTACCTACTTCAAATAGTATTTTTTTACTTACCCATACCAAGCTGAACTTTGATAGACCCATTTTAAAAAATGAACAACAAAAAAAGACCATGAACTTAGTATGACAGCAGGCAGTAGATAAAACGTCTACTCAAAGGTAATGCTTCAGACCCTTTTGAGGAAAATAGCTTCTAATTTTACCAGCAAATTCCTTTCCCCAGATTAGGAATCATGCATAAAGGCTTTAAAGCAGAAAATCAGGAGTGTGCACAATACTGTCCATTTAAAGCCCCTACAAGGCCTGAAGTGCCCCTTCTTATTCTTCTTCCCCATTTCTTAATGTCTTGGCAGGGGGGTCGAAAGCGTTAAACAGAAGCTATTACCGACTGACAGTTTCTGCCCCAAGTGCTTTCTGGTTACAACACGCCGCGGCGCCAGCTTTTCACTCACACAAACGGCAAAGCAGACAACCCGCACCCTGAGCGAGGTGCAGCCAGGTGTGTCATCCCAACTACAGAATGCCACGACGGCCCAGGCCGGCAGGGACCTCCAAGGATCGGCTGGTCCCACCTTTCGTGGGGAAGGCGATTGTCTAGCCCCCTGTCCGGTCGCACCTTGAAAACCTCCCGCCACGGGGACTCGACCACGTCCCTCGGGAGGTTGCTGCAGTGAACGGTTGTGCTTACTGCAAAAAATTTATTTCCCAGGTCGAGCTTTTTGACATCTTCCGCATTTTCTAATAAACCCTCTTGGTGCCGCTGCAGAGGCACTTATCGGACTCCTGCTGCAGGGTGGGCTCAAACCCCAGCCCCACCGGTGGGCAAAGGCAGGGGCGAGGGCAGCCCCAGCCCCAGCAGCCCCCGCAGCCCCAGCACCCCCAGCAGGAACCCACCTGGGGACGGGCAGGCCGGGCTCCCAGGTCCCGCACTTCCAGGGCTGGCCTCGACCTGCTGGCTGGCCGCTCTATCCGCTTCCACTGGGGAGGCCTGCAGAGAATAACACAGTGAGTACAGTGGAAATAAAAGTATGTGTTAATTCCTCAAGGAGGTACTTGCTGCTTCTTTGTAACGTGTTTGAACCAGGCTGGTTTAGAGCTCAGCGGGGAGCTGGGGAGTACGTTTCGGAGCGGTATGTGCCGCTTGGGTGTTGAATCACTGGGCTTTAATCTCCTTTTCAAACCGTTCATCAGCAACCATCGTGCCGTCGGTTTGGAATAGCTCCGACAAGCTTTTAAAATTGTAGGATATCTTGGATTGTGTTAGCTGGAGATAAGCATACATTTCACCCCTAGTTTCCTCTTCCAGAATAACACAAAAACGTATGCATTAGTGAACACACAGCACGTACTAGGGTTTGAAAAGTGGCAAAGCAATTAAATACTTCCTTTATTTCACGGTTGTCTAAACAATCTGTTATCTGAAGGGAAAAGCCAGAGTCAGTATTAAAGGTAATGAAATACTTAAAACACTATTAAGAGAGGAGTGAAAAAATACGGTGAGAGCGTATCCAGCCCATAATCCAAATCCCTTTGAAAAGCCAGCTTCCTGACCCAGGACAAGGCTGTTGCAGATCCAAAACCACACTGTCAAAACAAGGGTAGCACTTCAGCTGATCTATTTAGCAGTTTCCACCATACATCTGCTTTCCCAGTAGGCAAATTAGGAAAAATCTGCAGCAAACCCATCAGCCACCGCACAGTGCTTCTAATGCATGAAAGATCTAGAAAATAGCACATTCAACAGAGGAAAATAAAAAAAGCAGACTACTTTTAGAAATAAAAAGTAACATATTTCAGAAATAGTCTATTGTAGACTTGCTTTCCTGTCCTCCTCCCACCTCTCCATCTTATTAACAGCTGCAAGGGAGGAAATCTGATGAAATTTCCTCTTTTCTGGGGACAGGATTCAGACCTCCACCTTCTGCACAGATCCTGTTTCCCATCCCCACAGACCCACGTGAGCCTACGGCCCCTCATCCGTGAAGAGCAGACCTGGGCTCTCACGGCTCGGTCATCGGGGACGTCTGCTGGCAGTGCCAACAGGACGCCAACGCCTGCGGACACGCTTCAGCTCCGGAGAGCTTTGCTGTCAGCAGTGCTTGGGAATCATCCCTGCCTCTCTTCTCCTCCCTGGAGGGAGGCACGCTCCGGAGAGGGGCAGGGAACGTGTCTGGGAAGATGCCCTGCGAGGAAATGGTGGGGACTGGTGTGGGGCCACGGCCGGGGGCAGAGAAACAGGCAGGCCCAGCGGGCAGCGAGCAGTGCCGGAAAGAACAGAAGGAGGCCACGCTGCCAAGGGCTGTGCCGTCACCTCACAGCGGGAACAGGCGCCAGATCACAGCCACGAGCCTCTGGCAGTGCCAGCGCGTCTCCTCCGGTGCCTGCTGGGGCTGGGTGCCCGCCATCCTCCCCACTGCCCGGCGCTTTCCACTGCACCCTCACCTCTGCCTACCCTCCTCCTCTGCCCCAAGCAAGGCGCGGGGACACATCCCCCACCTGCCTAAAAGCGGTTCTCAAACTGGATGAGGCAGAAGGTGAAATACACGCTCCAAAAAGGCAGCACGGGAAGTCTGAGGACCTCCTCTCCACCACGTCCACCTGTGAGCATGCCTATGCCAGGAGCAAAGCAAGCAGGGAGCTCCCCCTCCATGTGTCACACACTCCAAGGAGGGACGGTCACTGGAGATGAGGCGCAGGCTAAAAAATCCTCAGAGAAATACTCCAAAGACCGCAAGTCCTGTGCCCCAGAGATTGGCCCCTTGCCATTCTGTTACTCTTTTCTCCTGTATAACCCACCTCTCCCTTCCCTAGCTTCTCTCGATGCCCGTCTGTGTTTCAGTGAGAGCTTCCTCACTGAAAGCCCCAGCAGAAGAACACTGCGACTAAAGAAAATTTCTCCTTCAGTTTCAGTTCTGGCTCCTGACACAACAGCAGCCAAGGCAGAAGCTACTGGAAACCCTTCCCAACCTTGCTCAGTGCAGAAATCAGTATTTCTGTTCTCCATGAGGACACTCAGGCCAGTGTAACAGGCTGCCCAGGCAGGTTGTGCCATCTCTGTCCTCGGAGGTTTTTGAGACTTGAATGATCAAGCCCTTAGCAACCCGGTCTGATCTCATGCCTGATCCTGCTTTGAGCAGAAGACTCAGCTAGCGACCTACAACCTGAACTATTTCGTCATTCTACAACCTACAAACCTCTGTTAAACCTAAACAAATGGCTATTTTTGAAAGCTCAGGGTTTGCCCTAAACAAGGTAGATTTTAACTGGAAAAAGCAAGCGGCACATACCTGAGAACTCTACCCACTGCTCCAAAGCATAAGCCCTTCCAAAGAGATTGTTGCAGATTTCAATTATTAATGTTTATATTGTTATTATTTTTGGTAAAGCAATGGAATTCACCCTCCACTCTCAAAAAGCAACTGTCCAAACTGAAAAAATAAAATAAATAAATAAATAAATAAAAATTTCAGATTTAATCTCAATCTCAGAGGCTTTAAAGCTATAAACAGTGATAAACTGGGGCTGGTACAAAAAGTGTTAAACAGCGTTACATACACTCAGGGAAGTAAAGTGCCAATGGCAGCTAGAGCTGGGAAAGAGCACAGCCACAATGGGCTCTCAGAGGGTTTAAAAAGCTCAGCGAATGCACACACATGATGCACTTTTATCACCTCTGGGTCTAGAGTTACCTCACAAACCTAAACATGGTGCTGTGTCACGTAGCTATCCTGCACAAGTGCAATAACTAAATCTACCCATAACCTATATCCTGGAGGTTGAACCAGGTACAGACACAGATGTTATTTATAGAAATTCTTTCAAAGAGGAGTGAAAAAAAAAAAAAAGAAAAAGGAAAAAGCAACTACTTGCTGCAGGAAAACTGAATTTTGCAATGGCATGCTGCCGAAGTTCTGTTCCTGCTCACGAGACTTGACTCTTCCTCCTCCCTCTGCCAAGCAATTAAATGCCAGTGACATAAAGCTAAAAATATAAAACTGATTACTAAGTAATTTATAAAAAAATTAAGTCAACTTCACTGGGGAACACTCTCATTCCCACTATATCTAATTCTATTTATAATACCAAGTAATGTAATACTAAGTAGTATTTTATCCACAGGTGTATAATACACTTAAGAAAATTCTTGTACCGATACAGCTGATAAAATGTCTTTTCTAGCACAACTACCATCATTCACATTTCATAAATATTTTGTAATCAAATGATGATGCTATCACTGAGCATGAAAAAAAGGCATACAAACATTTCATTCTACCTAAGAGGATCGTATTTTGACATGGGCACTGAAAAACCAAACAACTTGGCGAGTGACGTTTCTGAGGTGGTTCAGAGGAGCTCCCACGCTTTGGGATGAAGGACCCCGCGCAGCCTCTCAGCACCAACCCGCTGCAGCCACACGTGTCCATGCGGGCAGAGATGTCATTCTGCAGGACCACAGAGCCACTCCACACACTGGCTCTGCTGCAGCTGTCTACAAGGGAAGGTCACACAACACCTGCTCATCCACGGCCACAGGCAATGAAACCTTCAAGGGAAGCAGGAAAACCTTTGCTGCGTAGGGGCTGTGGTTATCTCTGCCCCCAGATCCAGGCTGGTGTGAAGACTGCCTCACTAATTCCCGAAAACTGAAGAATGCTTCTACGTGGATTGGTGTTTTTATTACCCCATGCATCTAGCTACCCATGAGTTAAAGTGAACTTCCCCATTTAGGATTTAGAAGCCTTGGTCCATGATGGAAAGTTAAATATTGTGGTTGCATTTGCAGTTAATGAGCACAAAAGTAACAGAGGACAAAGCAACACCCCAGGTCTGCTAACCAAGGTATCAATTTAACAAAGACACAAGCACAGCTGACTATGTAGTGTTATCAAACATCTATTAGGCATGAAAATAAATCAGTTCAGTTTGTGGCAGACAGAACTTTTATCCCATAAACTAGGATATCAGTCCAAGTATTTCTTTAATTAGGATCATACAAGCCAGAAATAGCCACATTACCTATTGCTGTGGCAGAAACTTACATCCTTAAAAAACCCTAAAAATACAATAACTAGGAACTCCTAAAACACCGAACATCACAACTACTACAAGAATTCACACTCCAAAGGAAGTTACAGTAGAACTTTATTAACCCTTATTGTAAATTAAATCAAAACGTAGGTCAATTAACACTACTTGTACACAAAATTACGTGAAATATTGTTACTGTATTTTCTATGAAAACATGACAAAACAAGCTGTCTGGAAGCAGCGAGAATGCAGAGGTATCAGGAAGAATGAGGGTAGAAGTACAGTTTAAATTCTGTAAAATCACTCAGGGATGAAAACAGTTGCAGTATCAATAGCCACATGTAGAAATTGCCTGGCACATCTGCCAAACTTCTGTGATTGAAACTGTACACTTATCATTGACTTTAAAATTTTCATACGATGATTTCCTCAGCAAAGCTAGCATCTTCTGTTGCTGTGAGTGGTAACAGTGGCATGACCTTGGGCTGCCACAGCTAAGTGCCTTACATGCTATGCCAGTGTAGTACTACAGCCAGAACACTGCTCTGACACGTTAAGTCATCTGCCTCATCTGGCAGCTATATAATGCTACACTCAAGCCAGCTATTATAACCAAAGATGAGGGTGGATCAGTAATTGACAGAGAAGCCTTGAAAGCGTTGCAAGAAATAGTGTATTCCTGCTAGTCGTTTTTCTAGAGTTATTACTGCTCAATTGGGATGTAAAATAAGCTCCTGTCACTCACAGACACTAAAAAGTGCACGGGTGTCTGGAGGACAGGAGACACGGACGCTAGATTCGTAACCAAATCCTGAGCAGAGTTCCCTTCTAGCTGCTTTGAAGCTTTGCTGCTCTCACTTCTCATCCTAAACCTTTCTCCCTTCAGGTAGTCCAGCCCTCTATGCATCCTCCCATGTGTGGTTCAAGGTAAAGCTGTCAATCTGGAACAGACGTACTTACTCTACAAGTGTTTCTTGTAATGAATCAAAGAACAAAGACTTGTCCTACCAGATATGTACAAATCAGGATTTCAACCCTGCTCTCCTGTAGCTTGGCCAACAATCCCCAACCACAAGAAAGCTTATACTTTAATCTCAGTTCAATCAGTGGATTTTTGAAGATGAAGGAGAGTGTTACTTGGATATATATAAAAAGTTTATTTTGTGCCAAGCATGCAGTGAGTAGAAATGGGCAAGTTTAAGCTAGCTAGTGAAAAATTAAAAGAAAGCCACCATCACCACCCCGCCCTGATCTTTTTAAAGTTGCTGCCTATATTTATTTTCTTTTTGGTTGATCAGAGCAAAGCTATAATTAGAGCTATAACAAGCCAATAATTTCTAAATGCTCATACAAAGATTGGTTAAAATAAAGTGATGTTACTCACTGACAAATTAATCCCCCTACACTAAAATCTGCACAAATATTGTTTTAAAACAAAACAATTTACTTTGCCAACTTCTGATTCAAAGAGCTAGAGGATACAACTTCTCAGCATTTGTAATGTGCGCAACTGTTCCGTATAATAGAAAGAAAACACAACCTAATGGCTGACAGGTAGGACCAGGGTGAGGAGATGATTGTCACGTTATTGCTGGCATTGCCACTGACTGATCAGTCAGTCTTTGGGCCTTTGCCCCTGTTTTTCCAGCTGCAATAAGAGAGGTGTGCTTCACCTACTGCCTCTCTTAGCAGCACATTGCTCCACAAACACCAGTGGTATATTTTCATCCTGCTTATAGGTCAAATTTATCCTTCCTAGCCTTAAATTTGATAGGCTACTTTGAGTCACGGTAAGACTCTTGTAAAATCCACCCCCCTCCCATCTAAGTATTCTACCCTATACATTACAGACACAAGTATAGTTTCTTAAAAATATTTTTCTTTACCATCCTTCCTACCTGCTGCAGCTTTTTGCATCTCATTTCATAGTAGATTTAGGCAGGAGTTACATATGTTTCCCAATCAGTCTCTGACTGCCAGTCGTTATTTGATTCACATGTACGTGGGGTGTTCTCTATCAAAAAGACAACCAATGCTGATGTCTCACCCATATGAAATGATCCCTACACTTCTCTAGCTCCCCAAAAACCTCAATCACATTAGCGTTTGAAGTGGTGCAACTTGACTAAACCTTTTTCCAAACTTCAGGCCGAAAGAGCTGTTGAAATACAGCTGCACAATATCTTCCAGTATTGCAGACAATGCCTGAGGCCAGCCGGACAGATTTAGAGCCGGGCTAGAGAGCTTCAAAGGGAAGTCTGCCAGGTGGAGAGAAGACAGGACTAGTCTATTTGACAACTGAACTGAAACAGCAGGGGAGCAGCCCTAAGAGGGATGGAGGAGGAAGGGACATGCAAAGAACAGGAAGAGAATCAGAAGGGTAGGACAGGAGGGCCAAAGCTAATGTATATATGAAAAGGAATATATACTTCACAAAAGCGACTCAGAGCAGAAAATGAATAATGAATAAAATACAACCCCAAAACAAATCTCAGAGCAACTAGAAGGAAAAAAACGCCCTAGAAACAGCATCTCTAACAGGCAGAGGAACTAGTGCCTGTGAATCTTATTCAAAGCCTGGGAAGAACATCGCTAACAAGAACTACATCAATAAAGGAATGTATACAAATAAAGGTAGTGAAAGCAAGTTTAGAAAAGGCTTTTATAACATGCTCAGTTTGTAAAAGTTTCTCAAGGCAAAATAAATGTAGTCGTTCATTCCATTCCAAGCAGCTCTGCTTCTTCATCTCAGCTGCTTTTTCTGTCCCTGTTTCTGTTGCCTTCTCCTCCTCTCCTAAAAATACAGTAGGGTTAAGTATCAGACAAAAACTATAGCCCTGGTTTCTCCTTGTGGGAGGCGATACAGCAGCAGCTTCAGAAGGCTTTCTTACTTCCAAGAATGTGTAGCTTGGAAGCCCCATCCTGCTGGGGCAAAAAGCAAACCCTTTCTTCCCCTCTGCAGGGCTCACAGTGACAGCTAGAGTTTCTCAGTATCCTACCCAGCAAAATGCTGCTTTCTTTGAGGAATGGGACAAGCCCAGGAGGCTCTTTTCCTTCTTAATTTGGATTCCCAGCCTTCCTAGTAGGGGTTGTACCTTCAGAGAGGAGTTTAGCATTTCAGACTCTGCAGATGCAGGCTGACATCGTTGTGTTAGTTGTCCAGAAACTGAAGTGAAATAGGTACAGCTGCCTGATTCTTGCAGGTAAGGCCCCAGACCGACTGCATCCATATTGAGCTGCTGGTCTGTGCCCCAACACACACAGTGAAGAAGCTGAGCATCAGTACCATGCCCCATCTCTGTAACCTGGCATCTAAGCCCTTCCCACCCATGAACCAGGGCACTCCTGTATGCTCAATAGCTAAATTACTGCCCATGCCTTAGCTTAAGGCATGGGGACCTGGAAAATTAAAATGAAGCAGCTGGGTAAAGAGAAGCAAACATCTAGAAAGAACAGAATCTGTAATCTTATTTTAGGCTGGCAAATTCCCTTCCAGCCACAGGGAGGTCTCCTATTTCCCCCCATCACGCTCAGTGCATTCCACTTGTTTTCCCATGTAAGATCCCCCTCAAAGCAGTCTTCTCTTCTTGCTCTGCCCTTGACATGCTTGACACGCATACCTTTGCTTGAAGCTGAAGCGCCAGGAGCAATTATAATGATTTGCACTATCCAGTCACATTATTGATGAAATCGTGAAGCTAGCAATATAAAATCCTTAGCTAGAGCAGAGAAACTCTGTCAATAGCACCATTTGGGTGCATGCTCGTTCTCTCTAGAAGGCTTCATCATTAAGTGCACTCAAGCTTACAAACCAAGAGGTATTCTGCAAATGTCAGAGTCACAAGGAATCTGAGAATTCAAACTCTTCTGCCTCCTTTTCCAGTATCATCACAAGGGCTAAGACACTGGAAGCAGAAACTGGACACAGAAAAATCTGTGTTCAGCTGGCCACATCATCTTCAAAGCTCTAGAAAGGGAAGGATGAGAGGGCATCAAACAGGTACAAACATACCCAAGCCCTAACAGTGGTTTCTGTTGCTGAATTTCCTCTCAACTCTTCCACAGCTATACTGGTCTGGGAATCCTAAAAAAGGAGACAGTAACACTTTCATTTGACTACTCTTCTGATCACCATTGTGCTTCTAATCTACAGCAAGCCGAGGCTCTTCTCTGTCCTCCAAACATTCCCATTACCAGCTCTCCCATATCAGATGCAATGCTTACCCGGCTTTTCCTTTACAGCCAATTCATTCTGACAGGAGCAGCCTCTGCTCTGCCATCCCTGCCTGCTTTCCTGCAAATCATTCACTTTTGACTCTATACCAGTTCCCTCTGACAGGATCAAGTCTGTGCTCACAGCACATCCCAGCTCCCATGCTTGCTGCAGGCTCCATGGCTTGGTTGTCCATGATCAGAGACTGGCATGAAGCAGAGGAGTAAGATAAGACACAAGCCCTTTGGCATGAATGAACCATCGCTCCCCAGGACAGATTCCTGCCTGCTCCCTGTTATCCATCTGGCCAATGCTTTGGAAACTTGAGATGAAAGCAAAAAATTATCATACTTCAACTCTCACCACATCTCTGATTCTCTTTGTTGTTACACAGAAAAGAATGGTGAGAATTCCCCCTCCTGCCACTTGTTTGCAACCCTTTTACATGCTTTATTTGCAGTCCAGTCCTTATTTCTTGTTTTCACCATCTACTTTTATTACAGTTTTGTAGCATCTAGATTCCTGCTGTGATACGCTTCAATTTTATTCCTGCCTTTTTCTCTGGGGAAGAGGGGGAGAGAGAAAGATGAAAAGGTAAAATTAATTTGTTTCTTTGATAAGGCAATTAAGAAGTATGTTGGTCCCTCCGAGCATTTCAATAGCTTATCCCCTTTTCTAATATTTCTGAGAGGGGAATGAAAGCTGAATGCTCAAAACTGCCAGCACATCCACATCCTCTTCTTTGAAAATTGAAAACTGAGACTAATTATAATGGCTTGCACAGTCCAATTATGTTGCTGATCTAATCAGCTACCATCAGGAGAAGTGCTGAATAAATCTGCACAATAGCTGGGACACAGAGTCGATTTCTCCCTGGCCCAGCACATTTAAAGCATGCTTATCAGCTACATGACATTCCAAAAAAAAAAAAAAAAAAAAAAAGATGCTGGCTGCAAAAAGTTTTTTGAACCTTCCCCTCCCATTTCTCTACCCACATCCCAAAGGAAAAAGCCTTTAATTTACAAAGAATTTTCTTCTTTTTTTTTTTATCCTGGTCTGGGCACACCCTCTTGAAATAAAGCAAACATAAGCACTCGGGTTTCATTAGTTAGTGATTAAATACGTTATGAGACAGAAAATTGGCAGAGAAAGTAAGGCTGGTTTGTTCGTGTTGGTCTTACTGTTGGCTCTTTGTGCACACTCTGAGTGGCAGGCCTCTGTAAACTGAGCTCAACACTTGTGGGGTCCTTCTTCAACTCCACCGGGGGCCTGTCCCCTCTGGCTACTCCATCAAATTTAAGAGATCTGCTTGGCGAAGGAGTAAATATTACTGTTGTACACTCTTTATCCTTCTCTTCCATGCCGTTGAAATTTTCTCCATTCATGCTGACTTTTCCATCTACCTGCAGAATACAGTTAAATAAATATGCTGAGACAATTAGTATTGAAAGGAATTTAGGAAATTAGGACTTCAACATGATATGACAATTGTTAACACAGCCTGTGCCATTAGTGAAGGACAGAGCCAAGCACACGTTTCATTCAATCAGCCACAACAGAAGAAAACCCTATTCCAGGGGTGTCAAACAAAATACAGGCAGAAGGTAACAATTTTTCTGGATTCCCTGGTTTCCCACAGTTCGTTTTCCCAGTAACATACAGACACCCTTTGTGTGCACCACAGATGAATGGATTTTAAAAGAACAACAAAGATTTACGTTAGATTTAGACCAAAACTGCTGGGTTTTGCATTGCCTCATGCAAGAGGCAAGCAGGTTCTCCAGGACTAATTACGCTGATGAACTGAACTGCTATGTACCCTGATGACCTCACCACAGTGTTAGTAGACTGTGCTTTCTGAAGCACTGACATGTCAACTTCGAAGGGTCAGGAGCAGCAGAGTTCACCCACTTGTTTCTTTACTGTTCATAACAGGGAAGCAAGGAACCAACAAATAAAACTGGGCATTCCATCTTCTCCACAAAGCAATAAAATAAATAGCTGCTTTCCCAGAAAATGATTTTATGCAGTCTCCATGAAAAAGAGAGCACAGAAATAGTTTAACTACTTTGTTCTCAGGGTCAAGCTAGCTCCTCGGTGGGCGTATATTCCCACTGAGGAACCCTTAAGCAAGGAATAAAATACAAAATAAGCTCTAGCTTCTTCCTCTGCACTGGTACAGCTTCTTCTCAGGACTTTAATACTTCATAATTATGTTCTGAATGGAGGTGGCATGTAAGGACTTCCTTCAATTTGGAGGGCTGTCTGCAGAAGCCATGGTATACACGAAAAAAGTCTTGCTACAAGGAACTCACAGGCCATTCACCGTAAGAGGGCCCAGCTGGAGAGAGACCAGGAGAGGACCAGGTATCAGTAACACCGTATTGCTCCTGCCTAGCTACAACACAGGTGTTTATAGGCTTGTCAGCAGGGGTGACTTTTAAATAGATTTGAAGGAGGGCTTGGCTACTTTGTGCACAGAGATCCTTCCTTGCAAAACGGTCACCATGAGAGACAACGCAAAGGTGAGGGAGTAAATACAGACAGACTCTTCTCTGCTAATAGTTGGACTTTGGGGGGAATAATGGCATCAATCAGTGATTTCTTAGAGAAGCTATCTGGGATATATATGGTGATTAGTATTTTGGGTTTCTCCACAGGTACTGTATAAACAAAAAACACATCTAAAAACAAGCTCAGAGGTAAGCCATTCCGTGGGAACTTTTCATTTACTTCACCGCTACTGAAAACGGATGCGACAAGTGTCAAAACTGCTTTATCGAACTGAAACACAGTTTAAGAAAACAAAGTTCTTCCCATTTCATCCTCCCTGCCCCACTCCTTATTTCACCATTTACTTATCTTCAGTACTTTACTTCTTGAGTAAACAGCTTGGATACCTCAAGAGCAGCACTCCAACTTAGTACACGCCATCAGTGCTAAGCTGAGGGCAAACTCCTCCTGTTGACTTCTTGTATACATGCATCCAGACGTCTGTTCTCTATCTGAGGGTGATTAACTAAGGGGCCATCTCCAAGGCACTGGGCATCCTCAGCTCTGACAGACGTGCAGGGAGGTGAAAGCAGTTAGCACCTCGCGCAGTCAGCTCCCAGGCGGAGGAGAAACAGCCCAGCTCCACAAGCAGTTTCACCCTTTCTGACTGCTTTTCAAATGAAAAGGTTTCCTCCCTTTCCTCACTGCCATCATCCACTCAACACAGTACCACTCCTAGGGTTTATTTCCAAACACAAGTGTGAGCAAATACTGAGTCCCAAGTCTTCTGGGCCTGTGTGCTGGATTACCTACTACAGAGGCAGGTCATGAAAGATCTCAGAAATAAAAAAGCCAGGAAAACACTGGCAGGCTGCACCATCCATTTTAGTGTCTCTGTTTAGACTAAGACATTTCTCTATTTATATTAAGGAGAAAAACCAAATGTTTGAATGATCAGGACAGATGCCCTGGCTGCAGAGTTAAACAAACATACTCCTTTCCTTCTGATCTGGAACAAGTCAACACATTGTCACCAGAGCCGAGAATCATTGACAGACTGGTGTTTCAAGGGAAAATAACGCTACAGCTATATGTGCTAGGGAGTGAGTCTTACTGAGACAAATCACATTCTTCCACATCAAGCAAAGAAGATCTAGACAGACTTTTAGTGGTGGTTAGTGGGGGGTAGAAGCATCCATGGGTTAGTTTTTCCCTGCACACGTGAACTATATATGCATTAACGTGAAGGTGATACACACATACATCTTGGTCCTCTGAGGAAAAAGGTGGCATGGATCAGGAAAAAACCAAAGATGCATGATTCACTGATGTCTAAAATGTAAACACTAGGGGAACACCAACTGAGATATAGGAGAAATAGGAATTACCAGTTTCACATTTCAGCTAGGAAACATGGTGGGTGGGTTTCCACAAGAGCTGGGACAGACTTCAAGAAATTACAGACATCACAACATGCTTTTTCACTACCTATACAAAACTGACTTGCTTTTTGAAAGTAAACAACCTGAATATACATGGTGCTACTGAGACATTAGCAGGGCTGCAGGGATCCCTGCATGCCACCAGCAAAGTAGTAGATAGCAATGGCAGACAGAAGGGGACCTAAACTCTACAGGCTGGGGGCACCCATACCAGCAGGCTTCACACTGCTTACAACAAGGCTACAGTAAGACTTGAGGAAGCTCCAGTTTTGGTACAGGCACTGTGAGAAGCAGATTTCTTCTTGACTTATTCTGGCCTGTTCTCGCTAACACATCCCAGTTCTTTGCTTTCTCCATCATTGTTGCAGTATCTTACTCCTGTTCTCCACACCCACCCAGTCCAAAGATACACTCCTCAGGTTTTATATCCCAGTTTCAGTCTCTTCTCCTAGCCCCTTCCCCCAAAAATCTCACAGCTGGCTCCTTATTCCAGGCAGCCCTGCTTTCATCCAACCTCTCTTACTTTTTTTATTCCCATAATCTTTGTGCAGCTCTTGCAACCCAACGCAGTCACTCCCCCTCTCTCACCAGCAATCCCCAGTTACACTGCTGCCCCAGTACCAATCTGTTCCCCTAAACCTGCACAGACAGCCTATATCCCCTCTTTAAACCAGCGAAGCAGCTTTCCCCATTCATCCTGCTGAGAAGCATGTTTAGGACAGAGAGTATCTTTGGGCAAGCTGGCTCTTGACTCTGAAGGAGTAGGGACTCTCCACACAGAATACATGCACACTGCAGTGTTTCAGAGGCTTTCATGATATGGCTGAACAGGACAGGCTTGTTTGGGTATGGCAAAAATCAGACCCCAACACAAAAGCCAGTTCAGGTCTTGCTCCGAAAGTCAGGACCTCGATGCTCCCTGCCCCTTCCCTTTTGTTTAAAAACAAAAAACCATGACAACATACTCTTTCCTAACCTCTTTCTCAGAAAACGCCTTGCTTTTTTGTTAGAGGTCCCCCTTTCCCTGTCTTTCCTCCAAACAAATATAGCCTGATGAAAAATGACCAGCACAAATATTCCAGTCTGAACAGGTCAAGTTTCTAAGAAGGCTGGTAACCAAGAAGAGACCACTAGCCTGGGCAGCACAGAGCATGAAACTGAGTTTTCTAATATCAGAACGCTGCAATCATTTTCTACTTAATTGCATTAAACATTTATATGTTTGGATGATTTAGTGAGGATCTCTTTGCCTCCTGATTGACTTTGGGGAGTGCAACGTATCCTACCTTAAAGTTCTTTAAAACTTCCTGTGTGTTTTTGGGTTGTGAGTAAGGCTTGGGTGTCAGCATAGGCACAGCCTTGGAGACAACGCTTTTGCTGGGAGATGTGCGGCCCGTCGAACCACTGGGCTCTAGTTCAGTGGTGGGAACAATGGTTGCTTCAATGGTGGCAGTGAATTTTGGAGCAGGCAGCGACTGTTGCCTTAAATATCTCAAAGGATTTGGGTCTTTCAGTGGGGAATTTGGCTCCACTGAATGGCTTCTTTCCAGAATTTTTGGCATCTGCAAACGCTCAAGGACAGCTTCACTGATAGTGAATCTTTCGATGTACTGCTGGAGGATGCTCTCAGCCTCCTCCTGTGACTTTGCATTCTTGTATGCCTCATGAAGCTCCCGCTCTCTTCTCTCTCTGCAAGGGAGACAACACAAGAGAGACCATCGCATTAAAATTAATGCTGGAAATCACTCCTACCTCCTCTGCTCCATCAACAACCTTCCCTCTCCCTCATCCCAGGCCTGCAGGCACGGCTGCCCACAGTTACCTATCACCTCTGGAACCTATCACCTCTGGAGCACACAGCATTTTCAGACACACCACTGTACTTCAGTAAAACAACGTACTTCTCTTCCACAATTTCTCGGTAGGTTTTGATGCTTTTTCTGCGCTCATTTGTCCCGTCTCCAGACAATAACCTTTCCATTTTCTTTCTCTCAGCTTCTTTTTTTATTAAATCCTGTGAAGCGCTCCTTCGACGACTCTTCCACCGAGCCAGGTCCTGTGAGAAAAGGAAGGCACCTGAATGCACAGTTGCAAATAGGTAAAAACTGGCCACAGAAACCAATGAATCCAGCCAGCCACTTTGCAATGCTTGTTCCTGGCTGTGGACCAGGCTCCCATTGCCTGCCGGCAGTGATGTTTATTTTAAAGAAAAAAGGCGATTATACCCTAAAATGCAGATGTTGCCTGACTGATTTTTCTCCTAGCAGCAGGAGCCAGTAAGGATTGCATAGCTCCACTGGTGTATTGTCTTTTTAGCTTTGTAGCGTTGTAGAAGCATGCTAGGTAGTAACACTGGGAAATTTGGCCTAAAAGGACCAGTCAGGGCATTAATTTTCATTACTGCCAGCATTATGGACAAAACCCACTTCCCCAGAAAGATGAAGTAGAAAAATTATGTTTGGTGAAGAATTTTAATAATCAGATGCGTGGGAGGCAGGAGTTCATTGGAGGAAGGGACGTTGTTTCACCACGAACTACAGCTGCACTGACAGTCTGCCTTGGAGAGCTGATAGTCCCATATTTTACCCATGCTATCAGCCAACTACATGCAAGCATGGTTGATCCAGGCTTTTGGTTTTTTGACAGAAAAATCCAGTGCAGCATCCAAACTTGAATCCTTCCTCATGGGCACCCTCCAATATTTTGGACCCAGATCTGAGCAACTCAGATTAGAGACTAAAGTGGCTCACACCTGGCTGGTGTGGAGACATGACAGAGCAAAAAGCCTATGGTTTGTATCCAGCTACATAGATATGTCCTTGTCGAAGTAATGATCTTACTCTTTCTGGAATCTGCCTGCCCAAAATTGTCCAGAAGATCCACTGATGCTGGTTCTTTACCTTGCAAAACCAGCCTGACTCTAAACCAGAGAGTCACAGGAGATACCTGTTACAGGCACCTGTCTTGCATCCTGCTTAGGTTATGAATTCACAAGTCCTAGAGGGTACAGAGACAAGAACTTTTTCACTGTAGAAGTATTACAGTAAAGAAATTCCTAAGCTGTAAAATTTCTTTGCAGCCAACTAGTAAAGGAACAAAATTTTACATGTAAAAAATAACGTCTACAGAACTTCTGCAAAGAAAAAAATAACTTCCTAGGAAACTGTAGGGCCACATTTGTCATTAACTTTACAACATCAGGAGATTAGTATACAGATTATATTTCATACACTCTAACAAATTCTGGTTTTAATAAAAACCAGAGATTCTGTACACACACTCAATTCAAAGGCTATTTCATTAATTACATGGTTTTCCAAATATTTTAATTGCATTTTTATTGGTAAACAGCATAAGGTACTACAAGCATAACTTATTTTATTAAAACCAGGAACAAACCTTGTCACTTTTAATTTAGCTTAAAACCACAAATTATTGACGTTACACTCAAGGGAATGCTCATTAAAGTATTTCTTCACATGACCTACATATATCAGTCTATAATCCCCTTCTTGAAACATAGGCCTTTCATATTCCTCAGTTACTAATTATTCTCATTGAAGTACCAAAGCATTTCTTTATTCAGCTACTCCCACTATTGCCTATTGTTTGGAAATTAGTTTTTCATTAGCAAATTTCATAACATAAGCCCTCCTCCTCTTTTTGTAATTAAAAACCAGACATGTTTATCTTTTCCAGCTCTGATGCTTTAGAATAACAATAAGAAAAAAAAAAGCCATGAAACTGTTAATTGTTGGCAAATTTACAGCATGGGCATATTAAAAAATATCCGACCATGAATGCAGTGTCGTCTCCATAAAGCCTTTTGAATGCCAAGAACATTCCAGTATGGGCATTTTTAGTGGCTCTTCAGAACTTTTAGTTCAGCGTAGAAGGTACTGAGGGCCTGGAAAACTTATGCACTTTAGCTCAGAGGATTTTCCATTCAACAGCAGAGAGTTCTCAAACCTCTTGAATGCCTTTGGACTCATTCTTATCTCTGCTGGGAAATTATGGCTTCCCACACATACAGACCTCTCAGCTGAAATCCTTCATTGTTCTACTACAAAAAGTTATTTCTTAGTTGTATATACTGTTCTTTTTTGGACTTTTCCTTGAATTTTCTACCAAAAACCTCTCTGAGATGTTTCACAGTAGCTGTCCTTATAATGGGAAATTACTGTTCCAGCTGCCTGAAGAGGTCTGTGGGTTTTTTTAAATTAAAAAAAAAAAAAAAAAAAAAAAAAAAGAAAGAAAGAAAAAAAAAAAGCCCCAATTTAAAATCAGTCTTTGGGACTGAACAGGATTGATACTGAAACTCCTGATACTAACTTACCTGCAGATCACGCTTTTCTGTCCTTACAAATTTACTGAAGATAATACCAAATTCTAGGACAGCTTAAAAAAAACATCGAAGAAAGAGGGTTTGGAAAGGACTTGTAACCCAAGCAGGGCATAGCTAACTTGAAGAGTAATTTGTTTGCTTGGACAAGATGGAAAACATTAGCATTTTCTGTATCTATGCAAATTTATTAAAGCCAAATCCAACCTATTTATTCACTGTCCTGCTTAGTCTTTTATTTTGTCACTCTGGGCATTTACTAATTATAAAAGTTAGAGAAATCTGTAGTTAGAAGCTGTTCTGCTTCCATTTTTACCTGATCACAGTTTAATTACATTTTTTTAAAAAAGCAAAATACACGGTACACAGGCAAAGGCACCAGTATTCCGTAATTTACATCAAATTATGAACTTCTACGCTTTTAGCAACAATCCACTGGGGGGAAAAAAAGGGAAAAAGGGAAAAAAGCTCTTGATTATTTTAGTGCTAGAGAACAACTGTATATTTAGCAGGTTGCACTTTTTTTGCCTAGCTAGCTGGCCTCAAGGCCAGCACTGCAGACAATGTTGCATACTCACATCTTGCCATCTGGTCTCATCCTCTTTCAGCTGGTTGTGTACATTCTGCAGTTTCTCATGGCGAGCTTTGCTATGAGGCTGAGTCACAGCTTCTTCTTCACATCTCATGTCAAACATGCTCATACTCCTAAAGAAGGGGGAAATAAGAATTAGTGCAGCGTTATTTAGAGGCTTATATTCCTTCAGCTTGTTAGAGCTAAAGCCACATGAGGGTGCTACAGCAGAATCAGACACCTGCACCATTACGAAGCTCTCAAAAGCAGCAGTCCCCTAGAAGGACCAGTTAGCATCCCTATGGCTTCCACACAGTACTTCAGGCATTATACTCCTCAACTTTCTCTTGTTTTTATTAGTTGACTACAACTTTGCCTCTCACTAAGAAGCATTACTAACATTACGCCTCCATCAACTCTTATTAAAATAATTCAATTCAGAGCAGAGTTCAGAACATTTTACTTTCTGAACATTTGTTTCCCAGTGAGTTTTCAAGACCCCTCTAATTAACACCGCAGACAGAAGTTTCCATTTCACTGTAAAACAAGAGAGGCTTGAGAAGTATATTAGGGGCAGCAAGGCTGGCTAAATGC
The DNA here is from genome assembly GCF_964188355.1 of Buteo buteo. Classification (NCBI taxonomy): domain Eukaryota; kingdom Metazoa; phylum Chordata; class Aves; order Accipitriformes; family Accipitridae; genus Buteo; species Buteo buteo. Next base: position 26,984,935 of record NC_134171.1, on the reverse strand, counting down.
TATTGCTACAAAACCAGGGACAGCCTGCCCAGAGAAGTACACAGAGCGCAAACTGCACGGTACTTCCTCCTCTCCCCTCCCTGCCTGGAAGAAACTCAATGCTATCAGCACCAACTTATTAATACAGCTAACCTAACAAGGAAAAGCTGATGTTCAGGACAAAAGAGTTGCTTTCTACACACTCTATTTCTGTCCCTGACCTTTGGAGAGTTAAAGGAAAAAAAGGTCATGGTTTGATATTATACATCCATTCATATTATATAAAGAACTTCACACGAAGATAACATACACACTACTCCCCCCCTACTACCTATTATTAGTAAAACATGACCTCAGTTGTGCCACTAAAAGAAAAAAAAAAAGCGCCATGCAGTTGCACATGAAGGGATTTCACAGCAGTCTTCAAATGATCCTCTGTAGCTTTAGGTGAGCCAACAAGCCAGCTAGCAGGAGAAGCACCCAGTGAAGATAAAATCGTGGGCAACTGTGTCCGCAAAAATCAAAGTGAATAGACATGGAAAGCTGTGCATATATATATTTAGTCAACATTTGTGTTCAGGCAAGCAAAGATGGGAATGAACCACTCTCAAGGGAAAACTGAAAGGTCTGGACAGTGGATGGAAAAGGACATGCACAGATCCCATCCTGTTAGTATGTATTTACTCAGAAATGAAGGACAGAATACACATCCTATTGCCTTTAAGCATGAACAGTGAGGTTAGTGTACTACCGTGCTTCACCCCTTAAACAGCATGAGTGCTGAGGGGTACACTAATTTGGGTTTCTTTGTGGGTAGTTTAAGGGTTGTGTTGCTCAGGATTGGATTGGAGCACTCCTAAATAACAGAACCTATAGAGATGGCAAGTTTTGTTGTTTCTAAAACTAAAGGCATACCACCTACTAAGAAATATTTCAATATCAGTCATATTTTGCGGACTGGTGAGGTGGGGTGGGAGATGCTTAACTTGTAAATAAAGTCACCCTTAAACGGTTTATTCCAGTTTAAGAGCTTCTGAAACTCACACCAAGAAAAGCCTTTAGCGTTAAGTATTTTCCACCTTGTGCCTACTGGGTCAAGCTGGTTGTGTAGCTCCTTTCTTGTACCCTTCCCTCATGGTCAGAGAATTTTTCATTCACATACAGTAGAAGAAAACAGAGGACCTGAAATGGTGGTAACTGGTTCTAGTAGAGTGCAAGAGTACTCACCCTCTGCCATTTGGGATGGGAAAATAAAAATACTTTCTACCAAGAGTCCCCTGATGTCTTAAGGAAAGGCTAGTATTTATTCCCTGTGTTCACTCAGGTCTCTCAGGGCCCACACACAGCAAAACCAAAGGTTTTATGGCTATTAATAAAGCAATAAAAGAAGTACTCTGGAAAAGGCTTCAGCCTAAGCCAGGAATCAAACTATACACTACAACTCCACCTGCACCTTCTACTCTAGTTGTCACCTCCTGCTGCTGGGCATTCATTGCCATGGATAAGCAATCAGGTAGGTTCAAACATCAACTCTGCAGCAACATGTTATTGCACACATGTATCTTTCCAAGAGAGCAATCTGAAGGAGTCACATCTCAAAGCACTGTGCTCTGCTCTGACCAACACGCAGTAACCATTAAGGAGAATCACCTACTTTCCTGAACACATGGACAAGGCCAACTGAAAGGTCTACATTGACTTTTCTGCCTGACAAGTTCATCCTTAGAAAAGAATCAAAGAGGCCAAAACTCTGAGCTTCTGCCAAAAGACACTTTCACTATGAGTCCCACATCATTTCATCCTATTTCTTTCTTATATGAACTACAAATGGCTCCAGCCCATCACTAACACCTGCATGAACAGAAATAGATTTACTTCTTCCTTCAACCACGTGCTGGGCCAGCAGGCACACAGCATGCAAGCAGACAGAAAAGACGTAACTGTAGTGCATTCATGAATTTTCTGCCATTAGCAAAGCTCTGGGGATTGTATCCAAACTCTGCCTGGAAGCAAGAGGCCTTTCTGCTGACCAGTGTACCAGACCTGCCATTCTAACAAAGATCGAGGAAAAACCACTGTGCAGACCAACACTGTATGCTGGGGGGCTAGATCTTTGGGATGATGTGATTTTTAAGTTATGCTACTTTATTCTTGCAAATTACAGTTGTTCTTGTCAGTGATGTCATGCAGCAATTTATTTTTTTTTAACAGGGCTGAACAAGCGTTGGATTAAAAAAAGTCCTAAAGGACTTGAGTGTTCAGACTATTTAATTTAAAAGTGAGAAATACGGTAAAAAACTTCTTTTTATGAGGAAGTGTTAAAAATTCTTATGCAAGGCATTTATTATGTAGCTACATTATAATTTTACAGGCATACCAAGACTTAAGAAACTCCAACAAAACATAAAAAGCAACAGGCTGGCTGGCTAAAGAATCACACTCTACTAAACAAATAGTCAAAAATCTCAGCTCACTATAATTCGCTTGTCAAGCTTGAAGTATAAAGCATAAGCCTAAACTCACACTGGACTATCACGCTACCACCAGAATTCAGCCCTACCTCTTCAAGAGATGGAAATGGGGCTGATCAGCAGCAACACACTAAGTATTGCCTCTTCTGGACCTTGAGACAGACCGGGGCTGATGGCAATACCTAGCGTTCCCTAACCAGCGAAGGGAACTTTGTCAATCTAATAAAGGAGTTTCTAGTTTTGCTGCTGGAATAAACAGCACCTAGTCTAAGACTGAATTCAAGATACAGAGTTTTCAAAGGAGACTTGACAAACATTTTGGAAGCATTTTAAATGTCAGTTCAATTTATTTTTCCTACTTGAGAGCCATATTTTATTAGATTCTTCATAAGTGCTTCGTCTTCAGAAGGCAAAACACAATCTTACGTTTATAAGAACTTAAAAGACAGTTCAGGAAAATAGTTGCTCTGTAAACTGTGGCACATCTGGAAAGGATGACAACGAGGCTTGAACATTTATTGTTTTGCCTTTTAAAATAAAATCAGAATCAATGTGGAGTAAACAATATGGTTTATTCATCTTTGCTACTCTCACTTTATACAACCAAACCCATTGCAATGCCTCTTTGAAGGCACCTCCATGTATCTTCTCTTATGTTTACCTTTAATACAGACATGCAAAAATGTGGGGAAACAAATGAACAAATCAATCAGGTAGGCTTTCTGAAATGGCAGGCAAGTCCCCATTGTGAAGTATAACACTTCTGTGTTGCTATGCTCTATCTCATCTCTTTGTTTGACTGAACAGATTTCTACTGCTTGAAAATAGTCATTTACTCTGTGGTCAGAGAACACAGGCTTTGCTCAGCATAAAGGTATTACAGATCTTGTAAAGAATATTCAGTCCATGATTCTAGCCTTTATCATTAGAGGACAGGGTGAAAAATTATATGAGTCTCTGCATATGCTTGTTATAAAAAAAAACTCTATGCTGTTTCTATTTTGTGATTTAATCTGTGAGACAGAGAAGGTCATGTGCATTTCTGTGAACAGAAGAAGGATATTAAGGACATTATTATGTGGGTGCCTGCACTTTGCAAGAATAGCTGATACTTTCACAGAGCTTTCTAAATGACATTGCATACTATTCTGAACTACAGTTTACATATACACACACAATTAAAATGTTTGAGTGCAATAAATGTCACAGTCCTATGTCTTCTGTCAGAAGTAAAGCATCAAGGTGAAGAGCTTAAAAAAATGAAGTTTAGTACAATATTAAATTAAGCCCAACCTAGAAGGGATTCAAGAGAAAGTTTTTAAAAGACAATAAAGGAACAGCTGAAGATGTATTTTCCTGGTAATTATTCTGAAGATCACAATGGATTTTATTTCACTTTGGGATTTTTTTTTTTTCTTCGTGTATAGGTCATACTTCATTTTTTTCCTCAACACCCAGCCCAGCCCAGATTCAACCCAACCCTCTTTACCTATAGGTGATTAGAGGCAATGGTAATTCAGAAGAAAAACAAAAGAAAAGAAAAGAAAAAAAGAGGAAACAATACTTTAAGCAACAGCTGGACATTAGTCGTATGCTCAGTTTTTATGGGCTTTTATATAAAAATTATTTTTAGCTGCAATGTAAGCCATATTGCATTCCATTTTTCAGTGCTTTTCTGAAAAATTTATTTGCTGGAACACTGCAAAATAACGATGAGGCATCAAATGCATTTTAAATTAGTAGAAAGACGGGAAAGCATGCAGTGTAAGTTGTTTAAAATAGAATCTTGTGAACACAGGACAACTTACTCTGCGTCATCAGACACAGCAGTTCTGGGGCCGAATCTACAAGACCAAATATAAAATTAGAGCGTTGATAAATACATTAAGTAGTAATTGCAACTGGACCCATACTATTTGGGTAACTGACACTTGAACATCCAACCCGTACTAGTAAAGCTGACCAAAAAAGAATCATACTGTTCAGGGATTATGTATTCAGCAAACAAGACTTACCTAATCATCTGGAGGTCAAACTACTTAAGAACACCACCCATCCCTCCCTGACCCCATACTAATGCCCCCATTATAAAAATCTGCTGAAGTATACCTAAAATGGGTGTAGAAAATAGTTATTGAAAACAGACAATATATTAACATTTACATTAAGTGCCACACATGTGATGAATGGAGACAAAACTTAACATTCCGCAGCAGTGCTCAGAATCACCATTACTGAAGCATGAAAGAGACAAATATAGGGAGAAGAAAGTGAGCCACAGGATTTCCTTTTTGTTGTTGTTGTTGGGTTTTTCTGGGGGTGTGCGTGTAGCTGATAAAGGTACTGGTAATACACAAGTCAGTGTCATTCACTAAAGTGGCAGTCTTAGAATCATAGAACACTGCAACATTTTCTAAGCATGGAGAAGCAAGATACACATCTCTAAAAAGGCAGAGTCCAGCTGAATCTCTGCTATTCATAAACCTTTTCTGCAATTCAACATAGATACTGTAATCAAGTATTTCCTTTCAGTTAGCTTTCATTTCAGTATTTCAAGTATTTAGAAAGAAAATGCATTACACAACTATTCTGTTTGTTTCTAAAAAGCATATTACTAACATACAGTATTTTAGTCTGGACTGAAAGCACACCAGCCAATGCACAACCTGAATTCTGAAGTGTGCACACAGGGGTGTACAAGCTGTGTGATTCACACCATAGAGAGCTCACGTTTGCAGATGCTCATCCTTGGATGACAATGTTTCCGTTCTCTTTTCCTCAGAAACCTCCTGAAGCTTAGACGTTTGACCAAAGTGGACTTCATTAAGGTTACCTTCACCCACTTGGGCAGTACAAACAGTCTCATCTTGTCCTGCAGGAGGGAGGTTGCTTTTTTCCTGCCCTTGCTGCTGTTCTTGCAGTGGTTGTATTACAGGTTTTCCAGAGCTATTAATGCAGACTTGTGGACATTTTTCAGGCCTGAGTGAGCCAAAGGCAGCAGTGCAGAGATGTATTAACCAACATTTGAAAAATCACATATACATAATGAAAAGCATAACTGCTTTATATTAAACCCCCCCCACACCCTAATAGCTGATAGGTGACAAGCTAAGTGAGGCAGGTGCACAAAACATAATTTTCATAGAGTCAAATGCTTGTACTTCCATTCCTCTAAGTCAGAAACACAAACTGTCCTGAACCCAGCAAAGACTAAAGTATTCAAGTACATATTTTAACTAAACTATTCAACTTAAGGTCTTCTCAACACCAAGCCGCTGTTCAATTCTATGGTAGGTGACAGTTTTGCTTCTCCTGCCTGAGCTGTATACTAGTTTTTCATCTATGTATGCACAGGCACATGCACATCCTTCTCCTCATGTATGCTGAAGAGGTTGATGAATAAGAACACTTCTACCCCTGCTTGCATGTGGCTTAACCAGCCAACGATAACGCTGTTCAAAGGCTTAAACCACCAACTTCCCCACATAGCCTCACCCATCTGAACGAAAGTGTTTAGAAAGACACTGAGCATTATCAGGAGGGATCTTGGGATCTCTAGATATCCTGTTTAGAACTCACTGGCACCAACTAAGCCATAAACAAGCATCTAACCTACCACATCCAGCACCTATATTTCTAGCTGGAAACGTTTGTAATAATTAGCCCATATTTAACCAGAAACCTCTGGAAATGTAATGCAATCTTGCTATGTATACCCATTTCCACATGCTGTTAGAATTTTGCATCTGCTCTGAATTTTCACAGGGCTCTACCAAAAGGGCCAGAAACCCTGCATTACTGCCTTCTGAGGGGGAAGAGTCGGCACAGAATCGAGGACGAGCATGGAAGAAACAGCTGCTGGGCCAACAGCAGCTCTTCCAGATCAAGAGGTCTTGACAAACAGCCCACAGGGCCAGCTAAAAGGGAGAGAGAGAAGCACAACTTTCTTACCTCATAGTTTTCTTCTCAAGTTCTCTAGCTGTGCCCTGCTTGTTCTGCTGCTTTGAAAATGGCATGGGAAGGAACTGCTTAACACTGGGCCCAGGCTGTTTCAGGAAAGCTCCAGTTCTTCTGGCCAACATGTCATCTCTTTGTGGGTCTGGAAATTTCACTTTGTTTTCTGTTCCACTGCTCTGCAGCTGAGGGATTTCAAGCTCTTCTTGGCTCTCTTCTCGTGTGACAGTACTGCTCAGAGAGACAAGTGATACTGTTCCATGATAATGCTCACTTGTGCAGCCCAAAGGCAAGTGGCTGCTCAGGCAACGTGGGGTACTGTTACTCAAAACACACTTGCAGAGTGATGGACAACTAGGTATCTTTAGCTACAGCACAGGGAGTGAGAGCAGGAGGAAACTATTTTGAATGCCACACTTATGTAGGTGATTCATTAGAAGTTGGGGATTGCATAAAAACGTATGTGAGGAATTATTCACTTGGAAGCTGGCAAAAAAATCTGGACAAAGCACCATGGATTGCAGAAGTAATCCCCCCAAAAGATGAAAGACTGTTTTCATGCTGAACAGCAATTAACAGCTGAAGTACTTAAATATTATGAAAGAAAACAGACTGTTTTATGTTCATAGGATACATTCTTGTAAGTAATTTCATAAAACAGAACACATGCCATGATGAACGAGTAAAACACATCTTTAAAGGCCATGTGAAGAATAGAACAATATTGCTGACTGATCCAAGCTAACACCACACACAAACCAGGCATGAAGCTCAGAGGGATCTGCTTCTGTTCTCTGACCTTTCTGCTTCCCGTGGAGTCTTCAAATCCTTCTCATGAGCTACTGCCTCCCCTTGCCGCTGCTGCAGCAGATGAGGAGCTCCTGAGAGAGGAGGACAACGTATGGGAACGGGGCTAGTGGTACGCCTCTGAAAAGTTCCCATCCTTCTAACTGTATCATCTCCCTCAACGTCTGGGAAATGCCCGTCGCATTCTTCCTTGGTGCTTTCTTGCTGTTCGTTCAAACCGCAGGGGGTTTGTTTCTCAGAGACGATGCCAAAAGCTGGGACAGGTGATGGCATTCTCCTGCAAGAGTCATCTGTACCTGACTTGGCTACCTCACTAGTGATGAGATTGAGAGGAGGGGTGAGAGAGACAAAATGTTCTCAGGTCAAATGAAAGGTAAGAAAAGGAGTCCTCCAACTCAGTTTGCAAATGCTTTATAAACACACAAACTTAGCTGAATGAATTGCTTGCCGAATGCATTCATTAAAATTTCTTGCTACAGCCACAGACTAAGCGATTAAAGAAAAGCCAAAGAAATGTAAGCTCTGTTAATATGTTAACTTCCCAGAGCTGTAATTCTCCTCCAGATAAATGCCAGGAACACAGAGCACCAATACACCCTGGCTTCCGCACTACATCTTCAAAAAGAAAGTAAATCCGTTAAGTTTGAAGAAAGCATTTTTTGAACATCAGTAAGGCCAGCAAGCTGAACAACAAATTCCTAATGTGCTGAAAGCAGGCAGGGCGAAGCTGCTGGAATTAAAGAGGCAGAAAAATCTTGAACGACAGCTCAGACTCCGAAACACCAGTGATTTCACCGCCCATCAGAAATTTTGAGGCAAGCTCTCAGAAGACCTTCGCACTGCGTTGTGTTGTGTAACCCTAAACACGTTAAGATACTGTGAAGGCGTCAGATGACTTCTGAAAAAGGCCGTGCGTGCAAACAGCTCTTAGGTCTATGCTGCAGCCCACCCCCATGCAGATCAGCATCTGTCAAGAACAGGTCTCACTGCCAGCTCAGCAGTGCTTCCTAAGCCACACCAAATACCTGGACTCATTCTGTGGCTTAGATACTTCATCGCTGTGTTCAGCAAACCCAGGACTGCCAACGGTGGTTGAAGGAGAGCTTTCAACGCTGGAGTGACTCTCCACACCGTCTTCCTTGTTTTCCTCTTCTGTTCCACTCTTGGATGAAGCTCTGCCAATAACGAGCTTGTCCCATTTCTGTTGATCAATCTCAGTTACTGGCCCAAAATGCACAAACTTCTGCTTAGGGCTACCAGCCTTTTTGTTTGCTCTGGCTTTGCGGACAGCAAAATCATCGCTGGCTGCTGCTTTCACTGTGATTTCTCTTGGTGGAAGAGTGTCACTGGGACGTTTGAAATCTTCTTCACTAGTCAGAACGAGGAATAAAAGAATACCCCCAACATCAGACCCCAGAATAAAGCAAATTAAATGCTCCTAAGGTTTTGAAGGGCTTTTATTTTAAAATTCAAGGACCCAGGTACAAACAGCTGTGGCCTACTGAGGCCCAAATGACAGATAAAATCTGAAGATACCGCAGACCTGTTGGGGAAACTCTGGGAGCACATCCATGGAAGCTCTTCCTTAGGGGAAGGAACGTAGCATATGGCCCATTCCGCACTCACCCTAACAAAGCCACAGTTCCCTTACTTGCTCACGTAGAGCTGGGCCACGCGCTACGTGAGACTGCATGGCACCAGTACACCCACCTTGCCATGGGCATGAGAGCACCAGCAAGGGAAATTCACTTATCCTAAACCAAAGAGACTGAATCTTGATTTTAGTAAATCACCTCAAAAGTAATGGAGAGACTACTAACACCTTTGAGATGAGAGAATGGCTGAGTTTGTATTAGAGCTAAAATTAGATACAGTAACCACATTGATAGAAGAATTCCTGAACAGATGGCCACCTTTAACTGGAAAACGGCACACACCTAAACAGGAAGGCTAGGAGTTGTTCTCCTTTCCTACTGGAGTCACAAATCACCTTCATGCTCATCTCCATAGTGAAATAGCTTAGAGTAACTGATTTATACTGGCTCCCTTTGTGGAAGTTTAATCTACAAAAAGAGCACTTCTACACCATACAAGGAGGCTTCTGAAACCCCTGCTGCAGTGACAATCAGTGCTGGTGTATTACTCAGCATGGAAGTACAATGCCAAGTAGATACATTAGCTTGGGTCTCAAAAGCAGTATAGCCACATTAATGCAAACAGATGCTGATCCTCAGGTAATACCCTGAAGGTATAATGCCCCGAGTCCTGAAGATCGCTTGGTTAGCAGCAGCATAGCACTGCTGACTTAGTGGTACCACTTGGACCTTTGTGCTGTTCAACTTCAAGCAGCTTCAACGCAGACTGAGCCACAAGACAAGAGGGACCTTTCTGATATGATATTAAAAGTATCCACCAGGGAAGTGACTGTGAAACTACTGTGGTGCTCTAAATGATGGACACATTTTCATTTCATGATAGATAGCATCCCTACACAGATTTTGGACTCCTCCTGAAAAATGAAATAGGTAAGGACTGGTTGTCATCAAGGCATTCTTCAAGTTTAAAACCACAAGCACACACAGCAGATTGTGACAAACTAAACATGCTTCCCAGGGTGCCAATCCTGTCCACAGGCAGAAACCGTACCTGGGCTCCCCTGACAGTTTCAATCTTTTCCACGTCTCCAGATCTGCTTTTGTTATAGAGGCATTCACAAAAGTCACAACTTCTCGTAGCTGAGGAAGGGTGCTTTGAGATTTCCGTTTCGCCAAATCATCTCTCTCATTATCAGGCCCTTTCACCTGCTGTTCCTCCTCTGACTCAGTCTTCTCAGTTTGCAGAAGTGGGTTCTCTTTGCTTGTCACTATTTGCCTTGCTGATGCCATGTGCACCCGTCTTCTTCTAATTTAATGCACATTCCAGTTCAGCAAGAAAAGATATTTCAAGGGAGCAATTATAAATCAGTGTCAATAGAAGAGGTTCAGAGCACAAGAAGATAAAACTGAATTTATAAGATTAGTTTTGTATTAATTTTAGGAAGTAAACATGGAATGAATAATCTGAAGTTGAAAGCTCTCATCTACCCCGCTCATGCACTATTGAGACCACTTCTTCGCATGACGTCTATTGACGTCTATTTCTTGCTTAAGCAAGAAAAATCTTTAAGTTATTTCTGTATTAAGCATTTCTGCAATAAGCTTTCTCTTAAATAGTTACGAATATCTAATTTTCATATTATTAGTAAAGTGAATTCAAGTTTTGCTTGCAAACATACTACAGAATTTCTTTGATCTTACAGTCATGTCAATAGCATTAGAATATTAAAATTTGGTTATGTGCTCTTCAGATGCCCTGCCAAACTAGTAATTAGAAAATGTTAATATAATCAAATTACCAGCAGCTGAAAGGCATATTTTGCATTACTGAAAAGAATTACTAAATATTAAGAGAAGTTTTCTGATTGTATCAGTTATTACAGTCAAGGTCCACTGTAATGTGTATATAGTGGTTTTATCTAGGATCACTTCTCATTGCACAAATAAAACAAATACACTTGTTTCCTGAAGAAGATCTGTGCCTAGCAGATACTTGTGTTCAGCAACTTCTTAAAGGTCTGTATCACTGAAGAAAGAAGAGATTTTCCAGGCTGAAACCTTGTAACCCATGCTCCATTTCCAAAAACAATGCTGTATAAGAAACATTAGGACTATGCACAACACAATTCAGCGTACTATGGTAGGCATATATATTCAGTGCCTTAACTACAGACTTCTGAGTCCATGTTTTATGCAGGGTATTAGAAGTACGTTAGATGAAACAAATGCACCAAAAAATGTGCATTGAAAATACTCAGCAAAAGAGCTGAGATGCAAAACATATCTTCCAAGTTTATTCTCCACTACTCATGCCCATGAGCTTTCTCATGAACTTAGGTAACAAAAGTGTCTGTCTTTATGTTATTTACACTCACAGCCAATTTAAGCTCCTGGTCCTGATAGTCTAACAAAAAAATTACAGTTAGTAATCTACATATCTTTTTTTTTATGTTCCACTTTATGACAAAGCATTTGCATTTACTTTATCCTGTAAGTTTTTTGTAGCCAAGACAGCTTTAGTCCTACTCAGCAATAAGCCGTGTGAAATTAAGCATTATAATAGAAAGAAAAAGACCATGAATGCACACCTTGCATGTTCCTGCTTTTCCATCTGCAATGGCTTTTTAACATCTTCCAGTTTACCTTTATCTTTACTTGTATAGGGTCCAATTAAAAAGAGGTTAAATGGAACTATTTGTTTAGGTTGATTCATTCTGGCTCTCCGGGTGGCAAAGTCATCCTTTTCTAAATCAGGAACTCTGCTGGCTGCTTCATCTTCTGAACCAGAATCCTTCCCTTGATAATATGTCATGAAGGGGTTGTCCTTGCGAAGGATGATGTCTGGGGTGCTTCTGTTGTCTTCACATGTTGGCTTTTTACTGACACAGAGCAAAATTAAATAAAGCTCTTGATGCACCAGGGGAGGAGAGACCAGCGGCAGCACTCATGTCCAGGTCATAAAACAAGCACACTTAATCAAATATGCTCCAGGCCACTGTTAGATTGGGCAAAGCCTTGCTATAAATAAAACTTATCATATACAAGTAACAAATCCGCAAGGACTTCACACAGAAAATCAGCATGCTGGATCTTTACTTTAGCTATGGCTAGAAGAACCAGTAAGAACTAGTTTAACATACTAGATGCACTGAATGTAGTACTGTGAATGGCAGTATTAAACTTCTTCAACACTTCAAAGAAAGAGATTTGATGCAAATACCTGATCCCTGGCCAACATTGCTGAATCCTGAAATATCAGATATTTGGCACTTTTTTTTCTTAATGGCTCTATTTTTCTAAGAGACCTGAGTAATCACCGAGGCTGCCTGCCCTAATACTCTTAACCGCTTTTCTTCTCACACACATCCACGCTTGATTCTTTCCCTAACTAACCTTCCCTTTCCTCCAGAATAAGCCCTCTATGCCAATGCTGACATACAGTAGCTACAATGATAGTACCAGTATGCCAATGATACTGGCATGCTGGAACATATTGCCATCTGTCTTGGTCAGAAACACAACTGATACCAACACAGCCTTGTTGTTACTGAAGATTATGACAATAAAGACCCTTGACAGCTGGTGCCCAGAAAGATTAAGCTTATTTTAACTTGTAACAGTCAATACTCTTAAGTAAACTGAAAAGGCAGATGACAAGAGCTATGAGACTCTCCTGTTTGAAAATCAAATTGTATTTATTGATATTTTAGGAAGTTGGATATCAAGTAGTAGACTGTTCCATGCAGTGCTTTTGTAGGCTGCAGGTATCTTGCACCTCCTCTTTCACATAGCACACCCTGCTATACACAGGGAAAAAGAAGGTATCACAAAGGATTAAACAGACTGACGTTAAGAAAGCAAATCTAAACAGCTCAGGGGTTGCTTTGAGTTTCTCTACTATTTTAAAAAACAACAGTGTTATAATTAGCTGTTTTTTAAAACATTTTAAAGCCCTGCAAGCCCACTATACATGCCACTTATTTTATGGCCCCAGCTGCCCTTTCAAAGTACTGCTCAACAAAGTTGCCAGAGAAACTTATGGGGAAGCCATAAACCACCCCTGACAGGTCAGCCTGGCTCAGGCTCGGAGGACAGAGGAGCACTATGAAACTACCTGCCTTCACCCTGTTACACTGCACTGCACAGGACCCCCCATTAGTGATGTGGAGAGCATGCTCTCACATTAGCCAAAGGCAACTTTTTCCTTAGATCTCTCTGAAGTATCAAGATTTCATTTAAGGCAACAGACAACACTGGCCGAAGGCGCTCCAAAGAGAACTGATGTCCCTCTCCCTCATGAGCATCCCTGTTCACAACAGCTTCTGAAACAGCAGGAACATATGGCTCTGAGCTGCTCTATGCTTTGCATACAACCTTCCTCAGCAAAGGTAGTCCAATCCCTTAGCTTCCACTTAGAACTGTACTCTACAAGAGTCTTCTACTGCTCTTTCTTCTGTAAAAGAATATGGTAAGAAGTTAATTAAGTATGTTGATTCTTGTATATAACAAAATCAACAGCCCTACAAGGTCATCTTCAGGTTCAAATTTCACTGCTGATCAGGTATATTACATCACTCAATTCTAAATCACAGGTTGTCAATACACAAACATAATTGGCCAAAATCCAATTTGCTTTTTAAACCTGCAATACAGTAAGTACAAGATGACCACCAGGTAAAGAGTCTGATTTTCCATTCATGGTTTCCCAAGACATCTCCCACCCCCAGTACAAGAATACGAAAACTTTAGAGAAAATATACTGATCTAAAGTAGATACACTGTGCCTAATGTTTTAGGCACAAAGGAAAACAGTTATCTAAAAGTCATATACGCCAGGACTTGCTCTCCCAAATAAGCCAGGGTACATATGATTAACTTCATTTTTTTTAATCAGACTTTACTACTGGTATCATTACCCTTTTCTGAATTCTAATACTTTGGAAATAATTTTCAGAACCCTGGACATAAAGGGCATGTAAAAAAAAAAATCACATAATACTCCACTAAATCTTGTTTATATTTACTTGTTAAATGAAAATCAGTAAGATGGGTATTTATTCAGCTGGTTAGGTTGGGGGTATTGTTTTATGCTTTTAGTTTTTAAGAGCCATGTATAACCAAGTGATTATTCAGTAAAAACTGCTGGATTTTTCAGTCTCATGTCCACCAATGCTATTGAAGCTTGAGACCATCAAACATAGTATTTCTGAGAAGGGTGTTATTGGCAACAAAGAAATACAGTTATAACATTCAAAAGAGCAACTATGAGTCATTGTAACAAATAGTTGAAAAACTTACACCTTTTAGTATGTAACTAGACTTCAGCAATCAGTTTCTAGGTTAAGAATGTTTTCCATTCGTTCACATTTTGTTTATTTTGTTTTTAATGGAATCAGAGATTAGCTGTGACATTTTGGGGTCTCCTGAATCAGTTTGTGATCATCTCAAAAGTGCTTTTTAAGGCCAGTTTACCATAGAGATAGCAAAGACTGTAGATTTGAAGATTGCAATGGACCAGAATTCCCTTCAGATTTGCAAATTGCTCTTGCACCCCTCAGCCCCAGCCCTTGCAGAAACAACACCCACATCTATGGTGGCACAGCAGGTGCTTCCAAAGTGTCAGACTGCGGGCGTTTGCTCTCCCTGAAGCATGGTCTTGTACAGGCTTGTGGATCCTTACATCTCATTTCAGAACAACAAGAGTGTTTTGCACGCTTATGCACTGTCAAGATAAGAGTCCACGTCCCTTTTGCAACAAATGTGCCAAAAATCTTTGCTCACACTTCTCTCTTACAATCTCCTCTTCATCATCTATTACAACACACTTAATTCTCCTCTTTTTAGGGAATCTCCATGAATCTGATCCGTACCTTTCAGATACAATAGTGTAAATAAGAGACAGATGCAGACAATAAGCAAGCAAAGAGGATCACGCATCAATAAAACAACATGCTATAAAGAGACAATATACTCCTTCGGGAAGGGGGAATGCTTTTTGGCATGCATTTGTACAGCACCTAGTTCAATGGAGCCCTTTCCTAGAACATGATACAGCAATGAAGATAAGTACTTAGATTCCAAGCAAAAAACACATTTGCATACAAGTTCAAATCCTTCCAGTGCCAGACCCAGAATGGTCCCCTACAGAGTTTCAGCTTTAGTAACAATTAGATGCCTCCTTGTAGAACTCAAAGTCACAGTGGGTATCCTCCAGAGGTCAGCATGTTGAGAGGAAACAGCCTGTAAACAACTCAGAGGAACTGGAAGACAACTGATAACCTCAGGTGAAAAAAAGAGGCTGGCATCATTGAAAGATGAGGGAAGAAGAGGGGTGAAAAAAAAAAAGAAATCAGAACACAGAAACAAGAGGGATTGAGAATTGCTCAGTGTCATTAGTGCATGGAAATTTGAGTTTGATGCCAAGAAGAAGAGAAAGTATAGAGGTTCAAAGATCAGGGAACGATAATGAGACACTAAGAAAGATGATTAAATGCTCCCCTGTATCCTAAAGTGTCACTACTAAATTCTTCCCTTCTCCTCACCCACTATTTTTCCACTTACATATACAAATAATGTTCCTTACAGACCTCTGACCCCAGTGCCTTTTCTGCTGTGTCTTCCTACAATCCCCAGGAGCAGTCTCCTACTTCACTATGGTGAAGCTTGGGCTACAAAGCTCTGCTCTTTGACCCTCAGCTGGGGCAGAAAACCAGCAGCTCCTCCTTCCTCCAGCTGCCCCTCCTTCCTCCAGCTGTCAAATTCCACAAGCTGCTTCTAGTGAGAGAAAGGAAGGAAAATGGCTTGTTATTTTTCCTCCCTTTTCCTTCAGCCCTGTCAGGGCAACAGATTGTCCAAGGAAAGAGAACCGATTTCCTGCCAAAGAACCACACATTTGATCCCATGTGCTTCTTTTGTGGAGATCAAGCCAGCAGATCAAGCACAGGGTTGGAAAAGGGACTCTCAATATAGAGAGCATCCTCCAAATGCAAATGCAAGCAGCACTATTTGTTGTGCACTGCACTGCTAGCCACAAGCTATTACTATATTTTACTACATATTACTACATTATTACCATTAATACTACAACCTTAGACTCAGAACAGGATCATACTAGTATCCTACCGGTTTATGGATTCCAGATCAGCTAGCACATTAATTGAGCCCAAAGGACTAATTTATGACAGCTAGTTCCTCCTCATTAGTATCTGGCTTTGTTAAAGTAGTACCCCACAACCACAAATAAACACTGGTTCATTACAGCTTGACACCAGTGAAGCAAACCTGAGAAGAGGACGTATGACAGCATATATACTGTGACTGTTTTATCTGCATATAGCACACCTGTATATGGCCTCAGACAAGCTTTACTGTATCTATAAACAAGCTGTATCACATAAGCGCTGTACTTTTTACTACTATATTTCAAAGCCCAGACTGTAGATCAGCATCTGCTGAACTACTCACTGTCAGGATTTCACCCCACAATCCTAAATAAAATGTTTTGGACAGGAGGACATTTGGACACTTATCGTTTAGCCAAACCATTTCAATCATTTATAAGAGCCTAGTCTTCTGACATGTTGGTTACAACTCTGCTTTGCAGGCCATCCCCATGAGAAAAAGAGATTTTTCATAAGAATCCAGTATCAGATGATGGAAAGGCATGGGCAGTGAGCCTAGCCATCATTCAGCTCTCAAGTTAAAGAACAGGAAATAACCAAATTGAACAACATCCAAAAATAAATAACACAGGTAATAAGTGAATAACTACTGATACTCCATGCCAAACTCAGTCAAATTATGATTGCTGAACTATGCCTCCATGCTTTAACTGGTACATGTGTTAACAAGCACTGTACTTTTATAGTTCCTGCCATTAAAAATAAATGCATCATTTATTAACACAGCTAAAAATATTAACCACCTAAGACGTGTGGTTCAGTAAACTAAACCATCCCATCGGCAACAAGTAAGTTTCTGAAACTTTTGCCTAAACAAGGCATTTTTAATGTACATTTATAGGTATTTTTTTATTAAATGCAAGAAAGCATTAGATGGAAGGTGACAAGCAGTCTGTGTAGTAGTTTTCTTGGAGTCTGTTTACATTACACTAAGATGATAAAATTTCTCAACACAAATGCAGTTAGCATCATACAACTCTGCAATCCACAGCTGCCATATCACAAGCCTTTTCAGACCAAGATCTTCATTAGCAATGGTGAGTGCTTAGCAGACTGGATTTTTGTTAGAAGTGAAATCACAGCAGATCAAGGAAACCCACACTTCAACCAATCCTAAAAATGTGAAGCGTGCACAATTTCCCACACTGTTGGGCTAACCTGCCATAGCGCTGGGCTGCTGACATGACCTTAATGCCAGCTTGTTCGAGTCTTCTTAACTTTCTGATCTCTTCTGCATCTTTCCCCTTGGGTGCTGATGTTTCTTTTGCACTACGTGAAGGAGACTCGTCTATGGAGTTTCCTTCATTTTGATTCAAACCTACTTGATTTTTAAGGGAGCTGGCCTCAGGAGCCATGGAGCCCACTTTCTCCTTTTCACACAGTCCCGATGCTGCATTCTGTTCTTCTTCTATGGTTTCAGGGTGGGCTTTGCTATTGAATTATACAAGGTAGTTTAATGTATGCTGTGACTGAAACATACACACTTATTTATTATAAGCACATTTTGTTGATATCAAGATGTCAAAGGATATTCTGATGAATGATCTGGAAAGATAATTATGCTCTTTAATGGAAGTTGCTTCTTAGGCCAAATCAAAAGTGAAATATCAGTTGACAAAACCAGCATGCAGAAACACATAATCACAGCTATATAAACTGTACCGGTGTATAGAATACAACATATGAATAAGTTCATTTTAAAAAAACGCAGCAAAAATATTACCTATTTTGACTGAATACATCACACATTACTTATAAGTATCATTTGTCAGTGAGTAACTGTCCTGAGAACTGAAACAGATCATCCAGAACATTTTTGTCCAGCCTTGGGTTTGAGTCAATGTCCATGGTACTTATAGTAACTGCATCTTGTCAAACACAAGCTATACGTTGCACTGTATGGTAAATACTGACATCAAGACAACGATTTTCCACTCACTGCTTTTTACCACCTTTGCCAATTGTTACAAACAATTTATCGGTACCATCTCAGCAAGAAATTTGTTACAGCTTCATACGCATTCTGAAAAGAATGAAAATTAGGCAAGCGTTACAACATCATCACTGAGGAAGGGAGAAGTTGGACAGGCTGGTCTTACCTGAAAGGTCTGTCTCCTAGTGGCGAAGTTGCCGTGCTCCAGCTCTTTCGGTACTCTTCTCGCTCAGCTTTCTTTTTCCGAAGTGGAGCAGGTACATAGAAAGTCTGATTACTCTTGTTTGGGAGGTACTGGTTAAAAGGCACAGCTGATTTGGGTTCACCGTGTGAGGTCCGCCTCGCCAACATATCATCTTTTTTCACATCTGGCATCTTTCTGTGTGGCAGGTCAGTTTCCGAGTCACTTCCTCTCCCTAGTGAGGAAGGAGAAAAAAAATCCCTTTTCTTTTCATTTTCATCCAGTTATTTTTTTAAATTATGAATCAGAGAAGACACCACTAAAAAATTACATTTAGCATGCAAACACCAAAAAATGAGGCCACTTTTACCTGTATTTATATTTTAAAATCAGTCACTGAAAGTAGTAATATCTAATATCTAATAATATCTACACAGACAGTATGCATCTTTTTCCATCGACCCTTATTTTCTACCCCTGAAAAACTCATCTTCAGCTACAGGTCACATCAAAAAACTCAGGGTCAGATTAAACCAGACTTGTCAATCACACAGGACAGCTACAGAAGCTTACCTGACTAAAGCCCAAATGACTTCTAGTTGTTTTATTTTGGACTAAGCTTCCTGATATTTACAAACCATTTAAAACACAGAAACTTAGGCAAGACTTTTCCAACTTGAAAACAAAACTCCCAAATGGTAGGACAAATACCTTAAAGAGCATTTGCAGTGGAACTGCCCTCATAGCCATTTTGGAAGCCACTTCATAGATATTCACTAGATTCCCTGCACCATCACAAGCCTTTTTAAGTAATTCACAAAGCAGCTATGTAAATAGTTCTCTCCCAGCAGTGTAACATCACCACAGGCCCTGGTTTGATGAGTGAAACGGAGCATATTCAGCCATTTCTCCCACCAGCATTCAAATCTTCTCCAAGCTTTGAGGTGTTGGATGTCTCTGGCCCTTGGCCCCTTTGCAACACTTGCATATGCAATAGCTGTTCCCCTTTTTGGGGGAAGGGGAAGCCACCCAGATTGTGTCCTCTTGCTAATTCACCACGCTAGTAAATTACTAGCTAATTCATTGAGCTACCTAAGGAACAACTGAAAACAATGAAGTCATAAAAATCACAAGTAGCTTGTGTATAATTCAAAGTGGGGGAAGGAAAAGAGGTCTAAATATGCTAGGAATGTTATTTGCAAAGAGCTTTTGCAACAGATTAAGTTATTCAATGTTTGCTTGGAGAGAGCTGAAGAAGAGTGAAAGGGAACAGTAAGAAAAGACAAGACACAATGGAAACAAGCTAGTTAGACAAAAATCATAATGCGCTTTTTGCCACAAATCTTTTGGTTGAACAATTTTGGTTAAGAGCATAGGATAACTAGCACCATGACTGGTAACATAAGTATGTCCAAACAAAAAGTGGAGACACAACCACAGAATCATGGGTGTCTGAGGATAGCTGAAGTTTGAAGACCTATAGTATCATTAGACTGAGCAGGGCCACAGAGGAGCTAAAAAAAAATAAATGAAAAGATCCCTTACTGTTATTTGCTATTCTGTTTACTCTTGACTTTGTTCTGGTGTTTATTTTTTTATCACATGAAAACCAGTCTTGAACTGGCAGACAGAAATGCTGGAATAGATAACCACAGTAGCAGAGGAAATAGAACAGACTCCTCTCCCTCATTAGTGATGTGCCTACCAGCATCCCCCAGTTGAGTGCTTCAAAGACAAACAGCTTCTTTAATTATTCATATTTTACTTGTGAAATTAATTTCAGCTCAAATTTGAAAAAAAAAAAAAAAAAGCTCTTGAAGCCAAAGCACCGAATGGAAGATGCAGCTGTGCTCTACATTTATAACCTTAACTTTGTTGTTCTGCGTTTCCAAGTAGAAGCAGCAGCAGCCAGTTTCCACAACCCGTAACAAGTTACACACCACAGACACACACAGATCCTTCATACAAGCATCCATGCACAACTGCCAGCCAAGCAGAGGACTTATTCATTCCTGAGTACATTAGCAACTCCACAGACAGGTCAGTCTGCCATTCTACTGTGTCTTAAACAAACTGTTCTGCTCAACCATTGGTTGTGTTTGCTTTTGCCAAGGGACAGGGTCTGCACAGGACACCAGAGCAGCTCCTAAACAGTGGGGCTAATCACAGGTGGCATTTGTGAAGGTAATATTACTTACTGCTTCCACCTAAACTAATCATCACCTTAGGATCACTTAAATGATCTCCATTCATTAATTTTTTTTTTCTAGGAGTGGAAGGAATCATAGTTTTATTTTGTGATCATATTATTGGGTTTGTAAAGCTCCTATCTGAATAGAGAGAAGTAACGCAAGCAGAACCTTTCCCTCCATCCAGCTTTGCATATACACTATTTCTATCAAAAACTACATGCAGCTGAGTGAAACACTGGCTGGCTGGGGCCACAGGAAGAGGTTCGACAGAAGAGAGGTCAGCCAAGCTACACCTCACCTGCAACTCTTGGAGGAGACAGCTGTGAAGTTATGGCAGCAGCAAGCAGGGAAAATGGGACATATTACAAAGGGCTGGCTGGACAAGTCATACGTGTGCACACAGCATCTGCATGCACTCTGGGTCTGGATATCATTAAAGATTAATGTTTAAGAAAAGGCTCTGTATGCTTGCACCTTATTTTGTGTTTGTTATGGACACAAGAATGTGACAAGATAGTATGTCTTAGCTGTGGCAAACAACCAACCACAAAACCTTACTAATACCTGCTAATACAGCAGAAGTTGATAGGAAGCAGCTACAGGATATATGTAACTGGCTGCCCACCAGCTCCAAGTAGGCAGGGACACTGGACACTCCTCGAGCATCCAGGATGGAGCAACACTTCTTGATTAAGACATGAGACGTGTTCCTATTTGCCAACACCACACTTTTGCCTCATTTGGGAAGGCAGAAAAATGTTTTGTAATGTGGAGACTGTGCTCTGTTCAGTGTCTGAGGGGGCATGAGGCTCTTTCTGGGAAACAGCCCCAGCACCACAGGCCACTTAGAACAGCAGAGCAGATCTTAGCCCTGCTTTCCCCACAGCTCTTTCATAACTCAGCTGTGATACCAGCTCTCCCTGCCAGCTCTTCAGCTTTAAGGAGTTCCCCATCACCTCAGGAAATCTCGCATGTGTCCGGTTATGATTAGCACCAGTTTCTTTCACACTGCCAAAAGTAGTATGAACATCTGGTTCCTACCAAAAAGTCTTTCTGCCCTTCCTTTTTGTATTAAATAAATAACATTACTAAGGAGAATTGATTCATGTGTGGAACATAACTTCATCTGATGATGAAGTTTGACTGATTCATCCATTCATCGGGAATGTAACTGCGCAGTGGGAGCCTCAATCAAGCTTCCTTTTATTCTGAACCAGAATCCTGCTCACGACAGGTAACCTAAGTGCATGCTCCACAACTATCCCTAGCAAATCCTTCCTCATCTAGCACGCTGTATTTACAAGCCTCTGGAAGCCTCTGGGAATCAGACAAGAAAGGCAGAGAAGCAGCACCCCTTCTGTAAGCCTAGAGCTGCACGTCCTCACTCAAAGGTGTACAAAGATGGGCCACAGGTCTGATACTGGGAACTATTAATTTACTCAGTTTTCTGAATACCATGAAAACAAATATGACATTTGGTAAAATGTTGTACATCAGACTTCAAAACTCTGTCAAGCATCAGACGTTTCCAAGATATTTCTATGTCATTTATCTGCCCAGGGTTTACTTAGGCAAGTATTTTATTCACTTCAATATTTCCCTTGTTCCTGTGCTTTTATTTCTTGCTCCAGCCTAGTTCATAAGTTAAAATGAGTCTGCATAACATCCTCTTACACTGTAACCCAGAAAAGCACTCTTCCCATCATAAAATTACACTGCAATGATGTAACTCATTTTCCAACGCTATGCTATCCTAACTGAGACAGACTTCAAGTAAGTTGTTGGCAAAGTCATCTAAACCTCAGGGAGCACAAATCAGCATTCACAGAGAAATTCTCCCACCAGATTAGCACGATTCAGAGGCTGTGTCCAGCTTCTGAATGGCACATTTGCTTCAGAAACATATGTCACAAGGTTATCCATGTGCCACAATGACTGGTACTTACCATCGCTGCTCCCTCTGAGCACTACATCTGGAGATGGTGTCTGCTGCGATCGGGAGCCAAAGGAGTCCAGACTGTCAAAGGAATCATCTCTGCCGTGGCGAGGTGGGGAGAGGGAATCGCTGCGTTCAGAATCCCAGCAGTCTATATAGCCACTGTCACGAATGCTGCGCTTTGGGCTCTCAATATCCTCCGTTTCCTACAGGGAAGTACAGCAGGTACTTCTTCACAAAGAAGCCACCGACATGCCCATGAGATTCATCACACATCAGCCAGCAAAGTATCCTCCCAAATACTAAAAATCTCCTCCCCAAAAAACGGTTTCCTTATTTTCTGCCCCTTCTCCCCTTCAAGACAAATGTGCAAGCTTGCAACAAACCCCAATTTTATGCTGATTAAGAGGAAACCCCGCTCATTAGATTAGTACGACGAACAGAAAAAGTTGCAACAGGCAAGTTAATAAACCGATCAAAACTGAAAGTAACCTGAAACTTGACTTGTCGTCCATAGTCCATAGCACAGGCAAAGGCACTACAACGTTAACATTGTGCCTGCATCAGGTTTAAGTCTGCTGCTTTCCGAAAGATCTCCCCCCTCCCCTTGCCCATCTATTGTAACTGGCCAGGACACCAGCAGACAGCATTTGTTGTTGCTGCTTCAGCTCGGCAAAATAATGAAGCAGTGTGCCCCAGCCTCCCTCTACCTTGAAGAGAAATTCCTGTTATGAAAGAGGGATGTCTTTCTGAAGCAATCAGCAATGAAAAATATGCAAAATGCTTTTCCTGATGCCTCAGAAGAATTCAGTTGTGCTCTTTACTCTTTGCCAGCTCCTGGCTCTGGGGGATATGAAAGCACTTGTAGCTGACCCACATGTTCAGAGCAGGGAGAACAATGGTTGTCTTTGACAGCCCTGTGATTATAAATTCTTTCCAGTGCAAGCAGCACATACTAAAACACTGAAACTCCAGCAGAGGAAAAGGTCAATAGAAGCCATCCTCACCCTTGCATTATAATAAATTCCTTGTTTTAGACAGTGTCTTAACATTAATTACAATCGCACAGGCTTAGAAAAAACAAAAATAAACTACGTTTATTCAAAGATAAATCTGTTTTTTTCTCCCCAGACAGTAAGTAAAGTCAGAGATGTGGGTGCCATTAACAGACTGACATTTTGCGACCCAAAGAGACTGGAATGTGATTTTTTTTCCTTTCTTTTTTTTCCCCCCGAAGCATTTGAATATTAATTCCTAATTAAGAAGCACCCCCTGCTTACCACTAGCTGGAGCACAATGGCTATATGTTGAGCACAGGTCCCACTGTCCCTTACTGCTAAGGTTTTACCTGTTACTAGTACTGCCAATGAGAAGATCAATCAAGAACAACACAGTACGCTATGGCAGGCCACCTCCCCACAAGAAAGGAGAAGTGATGGAGAGAGGAGAGTCCTGCAGTACACTCCAAAGCTTCCATGCTGGAAAAGAGGGAGGCTCGAAGCAAGACTGAGAGATCAGGCCCAACGTCCTGCAGACTTTTCAGGAAGAAGGCTTAATTAGTGCCACTCACTATTACTCTGCCAAAATACCACATTAAGGGCAGCCGCAAAGGTCGCCTAAGGCCAAGCTAAACTGTGGTAATGTCATTAAGTAACCTCACTGCAAATTGAAGTGAAAGTATTTTCTAAAAACAAATAAAATACATCTAACGAAGTCATAATTGAATCCTATGTAATTTCGTCCCCCAGTCCTGCTTAGTAAACTAAAATACTGATAGAAACGCTAGACAACAAAGATCCGTCTCCCTGAAATCTGCATGAGTTACACACTTCCAAGAACAAATCTAAAAATCCTACCAAAATCCCGTTTGTGACATGATCCAAAAATCTTTTTAAAAATCCAAATTCCCTAAATCCCCTCATCCCTTCATACCAATCAGCTATTCTCAATCCTCAGGCACACTTCCATTTTCCTAAATTACTGTATTTGAATGACACAGAACTGCTCAGCAGTTACAGGGACTTAAACTTGGGCAAGGAGCCCCATCCTGCATTCACTATCTCCCAGAGTTTGAAAACAGTCCAATTGTGAACTAATGAGTTCTGCAGACACTACTTTCAAAGGCCTGTTGATGTTAATTTTGCATGCCGCTCACCAGGAATTAGGAGGCAGGCACCAGGATGGGATCTTAGACTTCTGTAAACATGTTCTTTACAGCCTTCCCCTTGGCAAAGCTACTCTTCCAGCCCAGTGCCGTCTCACAGACGGGTACTTGTCCTGCCTTGAAGAAATGTCATCTCGCAAATGTTATCAGTGGGAAAGTGGTTATCTGCACGACTGATAACACCGTAACATGACACACAACAGCACATTAGTCTTTCATACTATCTAATTAAAAACACAGTATGTCACTGAGTGGTAGTAAAAGTGTGATTGCCAAATACAAGATGTGTTTCTCCAGGAAGTTCCACCCACTAAATATAATCAAAAAGTCATGGATGTTTTGTCATTGGGAACGTCTAGCTTAAAAGTAAAGAAGAATGCGTATCCAAATAGTTAATGAAATTAAAAACAGAGTAGCATGAATAAAATTAGAAATGAATAGCCCTTTCAGTATGAGAAGTAGAAAAAGATGAGTCCGAGACAACTTACATCCAAGCTGCCTTTTGATTTGCTTATTAAAAAAGGAGGGCAGAGAGGATTTATAACAGAAGAACTAAACCAGACTGAATTTATGGTCGATTTAATTATTAAATTCTGTGGAAAAAAATGCCAGTAGAGAATGTGATAAAGTGTCTTTTCATCACTCGAGCACAGCTATAAAGAACATCAGAGTGTTGCACAGCATGATTAACATGTTCTATTTTACAACCAAATCCTCTTCAAATGCAGTAACAGACAAGCCCACAATTGCCAATGGGAAATACTGCAGGGGTACAGGAGTAGGGAGGTGACCTTAAAATAAGTCGCCAGCAGCCTTCGTACCAGCACCACCTCAACAAGACTTTTCAGGACTGCAAAGCGCTCTGTTTTTACGTTAAAGGAATATATAGCTTTCAGCTTTTATGAGATCTCTACTCTGCTCCCAGCTCCAACATCTGCAACAAATCAAGTCCCAGCCTCTTGCTTTTGTCCTCGACCTGCAGTGTTCTGCACTGCCCAGCCAGGCGCTCCACAGTCATCAGCTCCCCACAGAATGCTGCCTTTTGGCCCCAGCCTACTTTATCCCACAAAAGGGCTCAAGATAGACCTCCAAAATGCTCTGATGATTAGTTTGATGGCTAAACATCACCTGGAAAAAGAAGAGCCTCGTGCTGTGAGATTAAACATTAAAAAATAAACCATGATGCCATGCAGCACTAACATGACAGCAACCTGCACTTTGGGAATTTTTCTGCGCTAGCTCCCTTGTCTGTCTTTGTTTCACCTTTCAGACTCTTTGCAGTGGGGACTGCTCCTTCCCGCATCTTCTGTTTGGCAATAATTCAAGTATTAACTTCATTTCTTTACTGCTTAGGCTCAGTCATAGCACTCATGAGTGGCAAAGTCCCACGTGATTAGCACAGGTCATTTCAAATGAAGACCGAAATAAACCACTACAGAGAAGCAGGATGTTCTCTTTTCCTCTCCATTTCCACCTGCTTGTTCACAGGAACTGGGCTCACAAACAGTGATTTACCCATCTAGTTAAGGCTCTCTGGTCACACCAGGGTGTAGGAACTGCTATCAGTCAGCCAAGTATTTCCTCTCCGGTGGCAATCCGGTGCTGGCCCTCTGAGATCCCAGAATGAAGCGCTGCAGCTGGTGCAGATGCAGTAGCACAGACCTCAAGGAGAGTAAAGAGTCTCCCATGGTCCCCGAACCCTACTGCCTGTGGTGACTTGGTTGTTAAATGAGATGGGGAGGGAGTAGCAGGCACGGAGCTCTCTGTGGGCTGAAGAATATATCTGCACGGCCTTTCCTGAGCAGTATGTCCGACACATGTGATGCTAGCACCAGGTGCTGATGTCTTCTTACATGCCTGCTCCTTGCCCCTTCCATCCCCAGTAAACACATGCTTGGATATCAACGCTAACCATTACTGAGGTTAAGTGTCTCATGTCGAGGTTCAGGGCATGCTGGAGCGTTCAGCCAGAAGTCCCCAAACCACCCTACAGCAATCACAACTTTTCCTTTCCAGCAGAGCTCAGCTCATCATAAACCACCAAATATGATTTCAGCAAGAATTTGGAGCTTGGCAAAACACAGATTCATCATAACTATGCCCTTGGTGAAACATAATCTCCTCCTTCTACCCTTCAGCTTTATTTAGATATTTTGGTTTGATGCTTTATGTTGCAATTTAAAAACAGAAGAGCTGCCCATGAGACTGAATGTTTTAAAGAAGAAAAATCTCTGCTCCTGTGAGTCCTGCCACCTCAGTTTTGAATCTCAGCTCTTCTACCTGAAATTCTGTGTCATAAATGAAAATAATTCAAACCAAAATATATGAAGATGACAGACCCATGTGACAATTCTAAAGCCCTGTTTTGACATCATGTGCTGCATCACTGATATCACCACAAAGCTGGCTGCTTTGATTCACGTTCATACCAGAAACATTTTCAAAGAAGGTAGCGTTTTACCAAGTAATTTTTACTCCAGATCCCCACTTCTCTCATATTTAGCAACAAACAGGTTATTTATGGGAGTAATAATTCGAATGAAATTTCCATTCCCAAAACGTAACAAAAAGATACCTTTCTCATTTGTGCCAGCAAACCTTCAAACTCCTTCAGGTTCAGGGTTGATCCACTATATGACGTGCAGCTGTTTGCCGCTTTCCCTAGCCAATAAATGGTGACTAATACCTGCAGAAGTTAATAAGAATTAATTGAAGCCATCTACACACTTAGCTAAATTTACATCCCTTCAGCATCTCTCATTTATTCTAAACTGCACAGCAGCACAAGATTTTGTTATAAATTGGAATTGAAAGGGAAGTGTCTGTCAATGGTTAAAAATAAATATGGTGGGTAACTATGCAAATGTAAACAGTCCTACAGAATACATAAGTTAACACATTATTTTCCTGGTATTTTTATAAGAAAATGAAACTGTCATGTCTGCCTAGAAAATAAACACCAAAAATAAATCTGAATAGAAAAACCAGACAAGATATTTGAAACTGTACAGAAGACACACTTATAAATGTATCTGTTTGTAAATCCAATAGGAAAAAAGTCCCTAAAAAGTACTAATACTAGTGGTCACTAATTAAAACCATTAAGACTAATGGAATAAATATAACATCTGAAATGTGTGCCTGCCTATTTCAAGAACAGAAAAGGTAGTTCCATTTTTAATCATCTTAAAGTAATTAACCAGACAACACAGGAACATTTACTTCCAGGCTTCTGCTAGCTTAAGAAATGCTTAGCCCAAGATTAATCAAAAGCCATGAGCACCTGGTTGTTTCTATCAGACTAAAGCGGAAAGAGTTAGCGGTTTTATTCAAGTTCTGACTTGATGCCTCTCCGTAACTCAAGTCACTTCAAAACTAGTGTGGAAAAAAAGTCAAGAATTGCTCTTGCAAATGTTTATATACCCTCTTACTCCTTTAGGCAGCAAAGAAATCTGATCTGACGCTGCTGGTGTTGCACTTGTTTTAGGAAAGGAGAAATTAAGATGCTCAGGATGGTCAAATCCAACACCTCCAAAACTGGTGATATTTATATCATGCAGGGAAAGCAAACAGTCCTCTGCAGTCACATATGTCTCCACTTAAAGCAACGTCTTTAATGGTACCTGTGCAGCAGCAATTTGGACTGGAAACTGATCATCAAAGGCAATTCAGTTCAATGTTTTGCACTGGTTAAAAATGCCAAACCATCACCTCAGAACTTAGGCCTTTTTCTCATTTAATGCTCATTATTTTGGCATATTCCGTGACACTGCAAAGTATTTAAAACTGCAGAAAAAACAGGAAGTATTTTCATGTGGAAAGGATGTGCAACCAATAACAAATAATAGTCGACATTAGCTGTCTTTTTCAAAAAAGTTAAATAAACTGAAATATAGTAGTTAATGTTTTGATGGGACAGGGCCATAGAATTCATACTATATAGTGAACTAAAGAAAATAGGACTAGGAGAAATCCCACGGAGGCGCTGGGGACAGACATCTCTGTCAGACTCTTCTTTCCTAAAACATCCACCCACATTCCTCCGGTGCCTCCTCCTCAGTCACATATGCTAGACTTCTGATTAGCCTTTTCTCATCAACTTTCTCTAACATCCCCATATTTCATTTAAGTGTGATGTCCAAAATCACACACAGCACTCCAGCTGAGGCCCTGCCAGAAAAGGATACAGCATGCGTCATACAGACCCCCTGTTTAAAAACAACTGTGGTGCATAATGTAAAATATATTTTATATATATAGTTTATATTTTCCTTTAGTTTATAAATAATATACACGCCATGACATAACTGAATAACATTTTTGATAAAGTTCAGAAATTTTCCCCTTGTTTTTAAAATTACATAGAAATTGATACTACTGTGCTGAGGGAAAGGAGGTGCTTTCGCCAATACTGATTTTTTTGTCTTCAAACAACCTTTATCTGAGCTGTTTTCCTTCAACCAGCACTACTCAACAAATTTATGTAAAAAATTCTTACAGTACATGTTCTCAAGTTAAGTGAAAACACTTGGAAATACAGTATTCCTAGCAACCAGGAAACTGTCCAATTCATTTTGCCATTCAGTTCTCTGATGAAGGTTGTGGTATTTTTATTTATTTATGCTAGCATTTGATCACTTTCTCTCTTCTTCCTTTCTTCATCCACTTTTTTTTTCTCCCCAAATAATGTCACATTTGCAAGCAATTCTGACTGGCTGCCGGCCGAGGTTGCAGGATCATGCACCTGGAAAGCATATATTGCCTACAAGCACACTGTGGAGGATACTTTTGAAACTTTATCTTTAAACCAATACATCTGTACAAAGATATTTAGCCAGTGCCCACAAGAGTGCTAATATGCCAAAGCTGAACTCCTCCCCTACAACTTTGTGTGCTGGATGCAGAAGATATTACTCTAATGATGATGGGAAAGACAGGATGAAATAATCTGGGGGGGGAGGTGTTGGTGGTTTTTATTATTTTTTACCTGCAGTCATGATTACTGGCTTGCAAAGTTATTAGGAAAAGTCTTGGCATTTCCTAGCCATTTACAGGGATGTGAGCCAAATATAAAATTGAATTTATAGCAGTTTACAGCTGACTAAGGACAGACAGCTTGCTAGGCTTTAGGAGAGTAACTAACTACGAGACCAGCAAAGTTTAGCCATTTTCTTTTCCACTTAACAATTACAGGATCCATTACCATTGCCGTTACTTTAAATTAACAAGAAATTGAAGTTAAATGGAATTAGCCTTTCTGGGGAAACACTCATTTGTTTGGAAGAACAATGAGAAAGCTAGCAAATCTGATAGTAAAGACTTGCATCCAGATCTAAAGATCATTTTGATTAATTTTAAGTGCTTTGTGCAAACATACTTTATGCCTATATATTTATGAAAGGCTACAAAAGCGTAACTTCGTGGTTGAGTCAGACCGTTCCCAGTGAAAACCACAATGGACAGCACAGAGATCGCATTATTTATCCCTTATCTAAGAAAAGACAAACATTCTTCATATTATTTCTGTTGTAAGGCTCCTCTGCCATACCAGCTCTACCTAAATTTCCAGTAGAACCTGATTAGGTTTGTACACAGAACAACTTTTCAGCAATACTTATCTGTACTCAGTTTTTACTGACATAATTGCTGCTCAGGCCAAATACAGGATTAACCAGACAAAAGAAAAAAAAAAAAAAAACAAACCGCAAACCCCAAAAAAACCCTCCAAGTGATGTACTTACATTTTTCAGCTTCCTACTATAGTCAATGTTCCTGGTTGCACACATACACACACAAAAAAAAAGAGGAAAAAAAAATTAATCAGAAAGCAGGCACACTTTCCAAGAGCGTGTATGCAGCAGATCACATTTTCCCTAACAAAAGCCTGCAGAACGCTTCTGCTGGCTGGAAACAGATGAAAGCTAAGAAGATGTAGTTCACACATTCATTTATTCATAACGTGGGAGTATTTTGTCACCATTACTTCAATCATTAAATTAGAATTCTGGAGGTACAAAAAGAAAATGCATTTATAACGGTCCCCCAGTAAAGTAGGACAGTGCCGAAAATATTTCCCTGAAACAAGTTGCCGATTTCTTCAAAAAAGACGACGAAAGTCCTCACTACTAAAATGCGTCCTGCAGTAATCCAACAGTCAGGTTCTGCTCTGTGATAAATCATGCAACCCATACAGATTCTGGAAGCAACTGAACATGCATAGGAGCCTGAGGAAATCATCACCACACATTAAGGAAATAGAGCAGGTGCTTCTGTGGAAATAAGCATCACAAAGAACAAAGTAGATGGGTGAAGTAACAAAGATCCTGCCAGTTACAACAGAGCCTGCTGTGGAAAACATATTTATTTTTTGAATGTATACTCAAGCACTCAGACTGGACATTGGCATCCTTCTCAATTTTTTTTTACCAATGTTCAAAGGGTGGAAGTTTTATGTGAGAAACAACAAAGCACTAAGTTTGTGCAAACATAAACAGCATTTCAAAATTCAGCAAAGAAACCACTAAAAAAGAATAGAGGAAATGTGCATCACATTCAGGTGCTGAAAAATAAATAAGATTACTTCAGATTTAGAAAAGATTGTCTCCCAATTATTTATAATGGAATTGCCTTCTACTATAACAGTAAGTTCACTCCAGCATTAAAGGTTACCTGACCAAAACAAAAATAAATGTACTTAAATCTGTGAGAACAACAAAAAGCCCAAATACAGGCAATGCTAAAACAAAGTATTTTTGATAACATCTTTTTTAAGCCAGAATTTTATCCACCAATACCCCCATACTAAGAAAAAGAAAACAGTCCTACTTTTTTTCTTAACAAAATAGCAGTGGAAAAGAGTCTTGTTTAACAAGTCAGGAAGAAATTCTTTACAGCATTAGCTCATAACTTTTATAAGCTGAATGATCCAAAAAAAATAGATCTAATGCATACCTCAACTAACATCTATATGAAAAAAAACTGGTTAAAAATATCATTATCTTAATCATGTGCAATAATGTCATATTCATCCTTTACCACAGAACAAATACCACTTTTACCATGTTTAAAAAATAATCCAAAAGTCTTCAAAGAGGGGGGAAAAAAAAAATCACCTTCATGCTTTGGGAACTAGCTAGCAGAAGACAGTCTCGAACATAGTTCTCTACAACAGTCATGGACTTGGCTTGTACACCTCAACTCAGTTACTCAGCGTGAACTTGGACAGCGCTAGGAAAACATTTGGCTCATTTCCACAGCTGCTTTCTCTGAAGAGTTGATGGGGGAAAAAAAATCCATGCCAGTGAGACACTTCACATCTATCTAGCATCATATTCAGCAGAAGGCCAAGCCAGCTCCGCAGAGTTTATTACTCCTGGTTTAACTTGCTTATGTGCTGGACAGCTCTCCTTGGAGCTCCATGCTCGTCCCAGCCTTCAACCTGCCTCCTCTGAGATACTCCACCATCCTCAACCCAAAAAGATCAAGCTTCTTATCAGAAAGACTCTTTCTCTCTGGTTTCATTCTCCTAATGGAGATTAGGGTTTTATATGGAGATTAGGGATTGTTTTGCGATTCTCTTCAGCCACTCATTGTCATGATTTTACAGGACGTCGTAAGAACCTCTTTCATTGCAATATTACCAGATTTAGAAGAAATAAGTTACATGGCCCCCTCTCACTGGTATGTACAGGCGAGAAGAACCTCATATTAGAGCCAGAAACTTGGAAAGAAGCAAAAAGTGGGATACTATTCCTTAAAAAAAGGCAAGTGGCCAATTCAATTTTCAGAACCTTTGAATTTTCCCAGACAATGCCTGAACACCATGAAAACTTGCCCAACTTCCACTGCCAGAAGGGAAAAAAACAGAATGCCGCTGAAATTTAGTAAATTGTTTCCATATACTTTTCTAAAACAGGTATGTCTGACCAGGATTTCATTAGTGATCTTTTTAGCCAAATGAAACAAGGCCATTCAATGAACTCAGCAGCATTTGCTTGTCTGTAGAGTAATAACTTCTTAATATTACGCATGATAGACCCAAAATTTTCAAGAAAACTTCTAAATAACAGCAATTACAAATTTTGTTGATTTTATGAAAGTGTGGGGTGCTCTTGCTCTTGGTGGGTAGGGAGCTTGATTACCATTAATATAAACAAGAGAAAAATACAGTCTGATTGCTTCTGTTCCTCTAGTCAATGATGAAAAAATCTTCCCTGAAAGGGACAACAGTTTCTATTTATGACTTCAATCTCTGACTATATGGACTTTTATTCAAGCCTGCTCTGTGTGACCTTAGGCAAGTCAGTAATTCTTTCTGTGCCAGTTTCACATCTATATTTTTAATCACTTTGTGGGGTGAAATGCTGAAAATACAAGCATTGGAGTCTAAGCACCTAGTACTCTTTGCAGTGAGGGATGTGCACATACCAGGGCTAAAAGGCTGCCAATTAAAAGAAGGTTTAAAAAAAAATAATCAATTTGCTCCCACAAAAAAACATGAATTGGTTATTAGGAAGGAGAACCTCTTAATATATGTGTGGTAGTAGGTGTGTGACCTTGGTTAAAAAGTATCTAAACTGTGGCATTTCTAGTCCACACAGTTCACACACAGACATTCTCAGCCCAAGTATCATGTCCCAGCCTACAGCTCTTGTTAGGAAATAAACAGACTGTGCTCATGTCTGCACCTTGTAGAGTTTGAGAAGCCTATAAATGTCCTATAATGCATCTTCAAAACAGTTTAATCTGAAATAACAGAGCTGTGATTTTTCTCCCCAGCCTACATAGTTCATTAGTTGGACAGACAAAAAAGAATGCCATCAATTTAGACTCAGGAAAACCCCTAAATCCCACAGAATCTCACTGCCTAACTAAAACAGTATTTTAAAAGAGCTGTGGTTGATCTCTCTGGGAAAAATAACAGCCCTTAGAGAAAGCCTGTTGAAGAGAACAATGTATTCTTCCCAGCGCTGAAGGTTTGTCAAACCTCAGCTTCCTATTTGCTTTATTCAAATGACAATATGAGCAGATGAGCATAGCCTCTTGCTCATCCTTAAATATTTACTATTGCATCACATGCGTCTGAGGTTGTAACATACTAATCGTAAACTGCTGTTGTACTTACTTGATGGTCACTCTGTTTGATGTGTCCTGCAGATCACCAGGATCAAAAAGCTGAGATTCTTTAAGTCCCAGCTCTTTGCAGCCTCTTAAGAATAAGATGATATTATCCTGAAAAGAGACAAAACAAACAAAAAAAAGCTTTTAACTCTTTGTCACTGAAAAAAATAACCCTACGGAACCAATCTCTCCCTAACAGCTCACAAATAGTCATATCATCAGCTAGATGAAGAACCAAAGACATTTCCAGTCACATAATTTAAGAAGTCAGTATAGGTTTTGTTTGAAAACCAGATAAATATGAAACTTTTTTTTTTTAAAGATATGTAACTGCAACAAGCTTGTTGACTTCTCTCTTTCCAACCCCAAATGTTGGCAACTTCTTTAACTGAAAAAACCCTGCTAATTTCCCCACCTACTGCTTGCAGGCTGCCAACACAACTTCAGCACGTTACAGGGCAGAAAATGCTTGATTTCTGAAGGGATCGGTAAGGGTAGATATGAAACAGCCCACCACCATTTAAACAAGCAGTTTGTTCAGAAAACATTTTGCATGTCGGTACGAACAAGCCAGTTACTCCTAGTTAATACAACCGGTCTCTCGCCTCTCCAACCTTAAGCAGCCAGAAGCCACTGGGAAAAGAGGTAGGTGCCTTCTCCCCAAATAAAATGCTTGAAGCTACGCTTTATGTGACCACTGTCTGGAAGAAGAGACAACACCAATTTTGTAACACTTTTCATGGAGGATTTACACTTTTCAGAGTGTAAAAAAATAAATCAGTAACTAAGAGAAATTAAGCACAAACTGATACAAGTCTCTTTCAAACCAAACACGAGTGATGACACATGGGTTTGCACCGAGGGGATCATATCTGTATGTGTGCAGAGACATTTAATATATGTTTTATACTTACTTACACATATGCATGGACACCACCCCCCTTTTACAGAACCAGTGAATCTTTCTTATGCAGATAAATCTTGAAGGTCAGTAGAGAACAAGTTTTCAGATATACACATTGCTAGATCAGCAACTGCAACGGTAGATGTGTGGACAAGCAAAGATATTACGTACAGCTTGATATTCTCTGAGGCCTCTCATCTCAAACCTCCCACCGGAGGTAAGCTGCCACATGAAGAGTTAGAGAGGAGCAGAGCCACAGCGTGTGGCAGAGACCTTCCATTTTGGTAAAAACTGGGAAGCAGAGGAGCCTGGGCAGCATCAGCTCTTGCCCACCCCGGGTGAGAGAGCAGGACCGGCGAGGAGGGCTCTCCCCACATCTGCTCCCAGGCCTTTGTTTGGGTGGCACGGCCATAGCTCGGCGAGAGCAGCCCTGTTTATTCTGCCGGGGCGCAGCGATCAGCATGCTAATCGCTGCGGCTCTCTGCATGCCAACGCTCTCGCACACAAAGCTCGCTGTCACCAGCCACACCACAAAAAAAATAGGGACTTGGAAATTTAGAGGAGTCCAAATCTCCCTGACTGAAACTTAACAGCTCTGGAGGGGAGCCAGGGGGAAGGAACAGCAGTCGAGACAGCAGAGAGCCCATAACCCAGAGAGACAGCATCATTCATGACATGAAAAGATGCTTGTAAAATTCCCCATCTGGCTTATTGTTTGCATTATAATTTTTCCAACTGCAACGTGAGTTAACTCTTGTGTTTAGGCTTTGATGGAGGATAGTTCTGGTCAATTCCAAATGGTGGGGTGAGCGATGTGTAAGTCTAATAAAAATGCAAAAGCTTTAAAAAACAAAGTTCCTAACAATATTTCCTAATAAAAATATACAGGACACAGTAACCTAATAGATTAAGAAAACCACTGAAGTGGGGGGAACTCCAGGGATAACTAATTGCACCCATCTCTATGCCAAAAGTTCACATCCAAGTTATGATAAGCAGTAACAAAAATATCAGCCATTTGGCAGCCATGTAGTTTGGAAACTCAGTTCTTCTGTTGATGAACAAATGCCTACTTCTCAAAAAAAACAGTGTCACAACCCTATGCCTGTTTTTGTACATGCTTTTATTTTGATGGTCATCATAAAAATAACATTTGCCAACAGTCACTAACACCATCACCCAAACAATTCCTCAGAAAGCTGGTATCATGTATGGGCACGAATAACGATGCATGCTAACAAGATGCAATCAGTGAGCACTGAAAGAAGTTTTTGCTTTTGGTAACAATCTCATAGGTTTTATTTCCCAATGGTCCTAAATATGGCAGTTTGTTTAAAAGGATTAAAAAAAAAAACCAAACCAAACAGATTGGTTTCAAGTGACAGACATTCAGGTAAACCCACCTAGGCTGCCCATCTCCAAGCCAAAATGTATCTCATACTACTGCAAAACTAAACTTTTCCTGGTTTGCTCCAGTCCAGTTGGAATTCGTATTTGTTAGTTCTATGAAGACACTGGAGAACAACACTCCTAAGCCACTAAAAGGAGAAAGGAGTCTTATCATTAAGACCCAGCTCCCAGCAAAGCTTTCTCTCAGGATTAGGACACATTGCACTAGCCAAGTGCTAGTTTCTTCAGTTCTCAGAAAATTTTGCTTACGTTTTTTGAAATTACAGTTCCATACTTGTTTGCTGTTAACTACTCATTTTTTGTAGTCACCTATTCTAAAGTGCCACTCCTTTGCTGCTATGAAGAAACTCAAAAAAAAAAAAAAAGGCTTACAAGCAGCAATATATATAAAACATGCTTACCTTAAATAAGGGACTGAAAATACCCACCTAATGTGCATGCCCTGCTCCTTACAACTTGGCAGAGTTAAATAGGTCATGCAAATGGGTCACACTGCAATGGCAAGGATCGCAGCGTGGCCAGCTGCCGTGCCTCAGTTAACAGGGCAGTATCTTTTACAGCGGTCTCAAAAGACACATGGTCAGAATTCAGTCCCTCTGGCAGCCCCTACAAGGCACTAACACGCAATTTTCTCAATACATTAAAGGGAGATGATATTGCCTTTCTCTGAGCGGTTACTTGCTGCAGTTGCAGAACTGGAATAGATGGAGGATAGGTCACTTGGTCAGCATGTCATTTCCTACAGCCCCAGAGGACCTGCAACTGTCTACTGCTGGCTCCTCTCGGTTTCAGTCCACATGAATACTAAATCAGAAGTCTTCTTCTGGGTTTTTTCCCCTCGTACACCCAGAGAAAGAGCAAGCTTACAGATTACAGTCTAAATTTTTTTTGCAAGTTTTATCTGTTTTTTAATCTAGAAAACTTTATAAATATATTTATAGATATCTATAAATCTATTATCTATAAAACTACAATCCATAGATAGCTATAAAATTTCACCTATGCTTTATCTATAAAATGACATAAACTCTAGACAGGCTGGTTACAGAAGACAAATGCTTCAGCGTGGTGACAGAGGACACAAGCACAGGATACACTGATAGGCTAAACCCCGACCCTTTTCTGCTTGCCTACGCAGAGTCCTGACAGTTACTCTTAGATCAGCAATATAAGCAACGCTGGTTACTTGTAAGTATTAGAAATGCAAGACTTATTAATGTAAATGTTTTGCTATACTGAATTTCAGAATCAAAAAGTTAACCAACACACCAAACATTACAAACTCTTGGGCAAAGCCAGCCACGAGCCAGCAAGAAGGGCCGGGGAGGAGCAGGGACGAACAAACACAGGCATGGGGAACTGATTCAGTGAGAACTGAGTCAGAAGGATGCATCGGAAGGAAGGGGAAGCTGCTCCTGCTCTCACAACTGCATTTCAACACTGCCACCTTTTAATCCTTTCTGGTGTGTAACTTGACAGACTCACCACTACAAAATCACTTTGCCAGGACAACCACCTGCAGGTAATGCAGAGAGAATGGGAGGCAGAGGGGTTACACCTTGATGAAGGTGGAAGGAGGGAGGAAGAAATAACATGCGGCTCCTTTATAACGTTTTGGGGTTTTTTTGCTGTTTTTAAAAGACTGATAACCCATGTGTTATAAACATGAAAAACTGTTCACTGTATAGCATTAAGTCATTTTCCCCACACACAAAATGGAGCACAAAATCCTGAATCCTGTAAAAAACCACACCGAAATTGGCAGTTGTGTGGGACAGACACCCTGGAAAGCCACTGCAAATTCACACAGTAGCACTGCCAACACACAAGACAGTTCAAGCTAGCGAGAATCAAATGTTCACAGCAGGCAAATTCTCTCCATAGGATCTGCTGATCAGATGCAATGGCAAACAGCTTGAATTTGGCCCACTTCCATTCCTTTCATCTGCCACAATAGTATACGAAATATTCTCACTGTATTTGCGCTGCAAATCGGACCAGCGGCTTATCACTGTGGAACCATCATTTGTCAGATGTGCTACTGCATGGCCTGGATGAGATATACAGATAAACTCGGGGAAAACAAAAGCAAGCCAAGCTGTATGTCTGCACAGAACGCTGAATAAAATGCCAAGTGCGTGCCACTTCTGCAAGTTGGAGATATTATTAGTTGCCAGCAGCACCGCACAGTTTTGCAGGACAGCTGCAGACAAACAGGTGGCCTTTTTCATTTCTGGAATGCTGAAATTTTCCCTGTTCCAGAATAAATGGGAAGATTTCTAAATATACATATATATATATATGTATTTTTTTCCCAAACTGCTTTTGTGAGCAATTTCCAATACAGACTCTCAAAAGCCTTTTGTTTACTCTTTCAACGTTTCTTCCCAATTCCCTTATTTTTCCATTTTATATAAATAATTAGTGGTGATAATTTATTTATATAAAAGCAATGGATCTTGACTGATTCACAAGCAGATGGAAAGGAAACATTGAACTATCCAGTTCAAGTCCACCAGGAAAGAAGTTTTACGAGAAAGACTGGGGACTTTTCATATATATATATAAATACACACACATATATATGTTTTACTATTTATCCACTATGCTTTACTGTATATGTTTTGCTCTACATATATGTTTTACTGTTTACACAGTATGCTTTACTGTATATACAGTAAAACTACACTTCACAAAACACTGTCTTCTCTGGCAGATTCCAAACCTGCTGCTTTGGAAGGAACTCGATCGTGGTCAGGACACAGCCACTCAGACATTTAGGATGCTTCATCTCCAGAAGAGGAAGGATGACAGCCCGCCACGACTGAAGGCAAGCCCCACCACAAGAGGAAGGGGAGACGGGGCTGCGCGCACCCCAACGGCAGCCTGGCAGGCAACAGCCTCGCCTAAGGAAAATTAAACCCCGCACGGGGAAAACCAGAAAGAGAGCGAGCCCGGCCCCAGGGAGGTGCACCAGCAGGACTTACCCGCCCGTCAGCCTGACCCGATCCTCGCCTCCCGAAGCGCAACGAACCTGCGGAGCGGCCGGAGCCAGAGCCGCCCGCCGCGGCCGGGAGCCGCACAGCTGCCGCCGGCGGGGGCTGCAAACCCCCAAACTCCACCCACCGCCCCGTCCCGTCCCGTCCCCCCCCCCCCCTCCCCGGAGCTGCAGAGCGGGCAGCGCGGCCCCGACACCACCCCGGCACCGAGAGAGGCGCCAGGGCCGCCGCCCGGCGGGGGCTGCCCTCCCGCCTCCCAGCCGCCCTTCCCGGCACCCCCAGGGGCGGAAGGCAGCCCAAGGGCGAAGGAGGAAAATTACGGCCGCGCCTGGAAGCGGGCGAGCCCCCAGGCCAAGAAGTAGGCCCAGAGAAGACAGACGGAGGTGGCGAGAGTTAAACGGCAGGAATAACGCCCGCGGGCGGGAGATGAAACCGCACCGCTCCGAAGGCAGGGCAGCGGCAATAGCGGCCGGAGAAGGGCCCGGCTTGCCGGGAGCACCGGCAGGCCGCAACGCCTGACAAGCAGTTCCTGTCAGAGCGAGAGCTCGGCACCGGCACGCCGCAACACCTGACAAGCAGTCCTTGTGAGAGCTCGGCAGGGAAGACGGCGAAGACCGCCTCCGCACAGAAAGCCAAGCCTTTTTCTGCTGCTTTGTGGGCAATCAACAAAGAAAAGATGTGTCTCCTCAAACAACAGCCCCACTCCCGTAACAAAAAGGCAAAAAACACCTTCAAAAGTCTGTGAGGAAAATGGGTCTGCTGGGGCCGTGCTGCAGCTACACAAAACACACCAGAAACCCCAAACGTGGCTCTAAGCGATCTTCAGAAACACCAAACGTGGCTCTAAGCGATCTTCAGATACAGAAACGCCAAACGTGGCTCTAAGCAATCTTCAGATAATGTCTAAGACTGACAGGAGATGTGCAGTACCAGACCCCAAAGATCTAGCTGGAAGTGCCAGATTCCTACCGAGGTGCTTAGATCCTTGCTGCTTCCAACCAGGCTTACTGGGTCGGAAAATTGCAATTACCTCGAGCAAGAGGATAGTGCACAACTTTGATACTGCTACTTTACACTACTCTGGTAGTATAAAACTTACCCTCCTCTGACAGTGTAGAGGGAAAGCTAGGCAAAGGAAAGAGGATACTCCATTTATCTTTTCAGAGAGCTGCTCTTAGCATTTTTGGCATCCTACAAAATCTTTTGCTAATAGTTCCAATCATCAGTCTCATGTAAAACATGAGCCTGTTCGATCTACATTAATAAACTGAAAATAAGCAACAACAAAAATCAAAATCATGCCATGAGAATTGATGGGGGAGCTCTAAAAAACAAGCACAAAATACAAGAAATGTGTTAAGCAAATCAAATTATAAGTACACTTGTCCACTAGATATCAAAAAGCACACTGTTGAAAATTAAAAGCTTGCAATTTTTTGAGAAAATCAGAAGTACAGCAACAATACTCAATCTTAAGAAACTGTCTTTGATGCTTTCCTAAATCTGCCCTTCACTATCAGATTATTTGCTTTTTAAGATAATTGCCCCATAACAAATTTGAACCATGTTTATAAGCTTCCTATGCGACACAGGGTATTACTATCATTTGTACGATGGTTGTAACCAAAATCCCCAAACAGGAATGGCCATACTGTGTATAATGAAAGGCAAATCCAAGGAGTTCAGAATATAAAATGACACTGCAGGTCCTGGGCAGGTAGTGAAAATTTCATGCTGGGTACAGGGTGAAATCTGGGTGTTGAACAGCATGGATGATGCATCTTATTTCTGCAAATTTTTAAAATGAGCTTAAAATCCATGCAGCATGGTATGATGTAAAAGGGGGGAAGAGAAACTGTGGACAGGAAAGGAGAAGGGTAACAGGGAAAGGGAGAAGAGAAGAATAGGAGGGGACCATAAGAAAGAACGTGAGCAAGAGCAGCCTTCAATTCAACAGGCAAAAGCAAACCACGGGGGGGTGGGAGGGGTGCACACAGTATGAGCACAAGGCTGACCCTATGACTTCATTAGTTAAGTAGGTCCTGATATTTCTCCTTGCTCCATCAAGTCATTATCCCTGAAGGCACAAATAAAACATTTAAACAAATGGGGGCTCAGTCAACTTCCACATCTTTGGAGGAGAGAGCAATCAGATGATCTGTATTCCCTCAAATTTGCCAAGCCCAAGATACACCCAGGGTAAGATGGCTTTGTTTACAGCAATGAAGACAGAACATAGGCAGGCAGGGAAAAAAGCCCAAAGCATTTCCAGGCTATTCACTGGCTCTGGTGCTGATGAAATCATAGCCAGATGTCAGCCAGATGTCAAATGTCATCCAATCTTGGAGAGGGGGGGCCTATTGGATGCCACATCCTACGGTAACAGCCATACTATGGCCAAAGAAGAGGACAACATCTCCTTGCCATCCCCTCTCTACAGAGTACTAGATCATAGCGCTGGGCTTGTGAGGGTTTGGGTCTCAGTTTCATGACTTCTGTTACCCACTTTTCACATTTTTGATTAATAAAGCTCCTCAAGGACAGGATTAAAATCAAGCTCACACACAGTGAAGTGCAGGCTAAGCGTTCCTAGAAGCTGCTGGGAATTCACCTTGCAAATCCAGAGCCAGATGGGTAAAAACACAAGGACATGGGAGACACCACCAAAAAAGTAAAGCCTGGTTCCTTCTGCAGCAATGGAAAGGACTGTTATTTACCTTGCTCTGCCTTGTTGGTTGGGCTGTGAAGTGGCTCAACACAAGACTTAATGCAGAGCAGACTGGGGAAAGAGTTATCAAAAAAGATGAGAATGAAATAAACATCACAACACCAATGTTCTCAGTCCAACCGGAGCTCAGTGTCTGTGGCATTTATCCCTTCTTACCCATCCTTCTGGCAATAGTTGCGCTGTCTATCTGAAGGAGGAAAAAAAAGGTCATGAAGACAAACTTGACCTTTATTTGTGCTCACATTATGTGTACTGAGAGTATGACTAACCTAAACACAGATTTCAAGGAACCCTAAAACCACAGTTAGTGCCACAACACTGCCCTCAGGACATCTTCTTGGGGAAACTGGACACTGTCCATTCTCAGCTCACCCCTGTGCCTGCTGCCCCCACAACTGAGCTCTACAGTAAAATATAAAAATGGGCAAGAAATTCACAACTAAGGAGAACATGCTGTTTTCTACATTTGGTTTATTTGTGTGTAATTATCAGGACACAATAAAGCATTAAGGAAAGTACACAGTCTGACTACAGATTTAGGAGATCTCAAAGGCAGCCTTCTCAAACAAACTGCTTCAAGTGAACAAAAAAACCCATAAACTTTAAATCTAAAGTTACAAGTCATAAGAACTACTAAACTACTACACCAGATACTGTGAAAACAAAGCCAGTGTATAAGTCACAGGGGTCCAAGCAATGGGACTGACGAAAAAACTAACTTGAGCATTAAATATGGGAGAGTACAGTTTTCACTAGATGTACCGTTAAAGCTTATCACCCTGCACACACACACACACAAAAAAAAAGAAAAAAAAAGAAAAAAAAAAGAAAAAAAAAAGAAAAAAAAAAGAAAAAAAGAAAAAAAAAAGAAAAAAAAGAAAAAAGAAAAAAGAAAAAAGAAAAAAGAGAAAAAAAAGAAAAAAGAAATTCATAGATGAATAAAGTTGAATTACCTCCTGAGTGATATACCCAAAAAGTA
The DNA here is from genome assembly GCF_964188355.1 of Buteo buteo. Lineage (NCBI taxonomy): Eukaryota > Metazoa > Chordata > Aves > Accipitriformes > Accipitridae > Buteo > Buteo buteo. Next base: position 26,942,402 of record NC_134171.1, on the reverse strand, counting down.
CACCCCTGGGGTAATCCAAAGAACACTGCAAATAGCTTAAGCTCCAACACAAACAAGCTTTTTACACGTTATGTACAGCCATCAACTACAACTAAACACTGCTGAACAAACCTTTGCCTTTCCTGACTGCTGTACAGGCAATTGTGTGTTAAGCCATGGCACAACAGATGCTTCTCAAAAGCTATTTATATATGTGTTCCTGGTAAGATATTGTACCACAGTGGTAATGAAAATTACCTATGCAAAGCAAATCTATGTGCTAAAATTTTTTCCATGTTTTCCTTAATTATATTAGCAGGTCTACTAAAATATACTACCTTTTTTCACATACCCTACACCTTCCTTTCTCCGCCTGCAGATTCCAGGCTTCATGGGATCCCTTTGATCACATCTGATACCTTAGGGCACTGTTACCCAGTGCCTGCTTTCTATATTTTGACTTGACTGTTGTGAAAATAACCTTCTTTTCCAGGAAGAGCAGTGTTGACTATTTCAGGGAACCAGCTGCAGGCAACCATCAGATGCAACTTCCCACAGGACCTTTGGGATGGAGTGGGGCTGGTGGAGAAGGAAAATTAGGAAAATCCTGTGCATCATGAGCTTGTCTCCCTGAAAAGGTGTGTCTGAGGGTCATTAATTACCTGACCAGCATAATCTATTGTGAACCAATATAGGTAACTTAAAGCATTATCAGTGTACCTGCACGCACGTTCAGAGATGACTATCTGAAAAAATACTGCAGTGATCACTACAGACTGTTTCTAGTTTTCCCCTCTCACTACATCCAAAGCAGATGGCAAGGAAAAAAAAAAGTAACTGGAAATGACCAATAGTGAGATTTACACCCAATGCTTTTCTGATACACAAGAACTCAGTTAATCATAGACACAAAGCTGTATTGGAGTTATAGCCTCAATTCTTACTTTCCCCTGGTCATTTATCAGCTGTCTTCCTACTCAGGCACTTGATTTCATTGAAGGCATACAATCCCCCAAAATACAGGATTTTAATGAAACTATGTGCATGATGAATCTCATTTGAAAACTTTTGCTGCACCCAGCTATGTGGAACTAGCTGAGCACAAAACTTTGAACATCCAAGGCCAGAAAACACCTGAAATTTTGTATAATGTATTTTTAAGGTTTCAAACTGTAAATGTACAAAAGAAACTGGTACCTAAAATTAACATCAATTTGACATGAAACCTCTGAAAGTGAATGTATGAGCACTGCCTGGCAGACTCATTAGACTTCTAATTGCAGCAGCTACTATTAACATAACTTTACTTTCTTGCCCCTTTCTTTTACGTGGTATGTTCTCTTTTGCCTGGTATATTAAGCAAAGCTATCTTCCATTTAAAGCCAACAAATAGTAACAGTTGGCCGACACTTAGACTTCTCTCAGCAAAAATGGCAATCCGCTATGCAAGGATCAGGATACTACATAGCCGGAGCTGTTGGAGGGGCTCTGCATCCCGATGTCCAAGTACAACTGCTGTAGGTGGGCCTCAAAGGATGCAAGAAAGCTGCCTGTGGAGGCTGGGGGCCTGGCAGTAGCTGTTAAAATCAGACCAAATCTCTACTCCCCAAGGCAAACAGCAAAATAGTGAAACCGCCAAGGAGGACTCATTCCTGCTCAGTTCACGACCTCTGCAAAAAAAGCAACAAATTCCATTTCTCCTTTCAAATTAAATATCTACTCTTTACTGCCAAGGAATATGTTTTAATAATCTGTGGTGTTCAAGGTTTGATAAACATCAGAAATCTCTTTACTGCTGTTACATGATACCTGACATACGTTTTCCCCCCACTCACAGCTTTGCATTTTCATGCCAACATTGCATAAAACATACTGGACTTCTTTAATGTACAGGTTGGGGTTTCCTCACAAATACTTCTAAAAGAAGCTGTTCAAGTCCAAAAAAACCCTATTTTTTTTTTAATTGGCTTTTTGTACTGAATGAAGTTCCAGCACGTTCCAGTTGGAAAACCTACATTACTGTTTTTACTTCCAGTAAAAAAATAAATAGACAGCTTTCACATTTAGATGTCTAGAATTATTTCAGTGAGGAAAAGGGGAAGAAAATCAATACTTTTCAATTTGCTGCAAGTACATTTTACAGACAGCCAAAATATCTGTGCAAAAAGATGCTAAGTAAATCAGCACCTATTCTTAACTTTGACCATGTATAGTGTAACTGCCTAAATTACTAAACAACACGACACTCAAACTATGTATCTGTTGTTTCTTTCTCAGATTTGAAAACATGCATTTGGTGTCTCTGCTAGCATGGCCATAACTGTCAGTCATCTTGAATATTTCCAGTTTGGAATTTTTTATAGTAAATATTCAAAGCACAGTGAACTACCCAATAGTCTGGCAGTGATTTCTTTTCCATCCCTTTTCAACCATCAGTAAGGAATACCCCAGATATAATTCAAGAACTGGAACAATTATTTATGAAGCTATGGTAGCTGCAAACTTAGATGGACTATGCAGAATAGCCAACTTAAATTACTACTGTTGATTAAGTCTATAGAGGTTGTGCAAACATGCCTTTGAAGGACCATTTGGAAAGCATGATTCGTGGATTATGTCTGGATGCTGTAATTGTTTACAGTTGTGAAGACTGAGCCTTTAGGAGGAAAAAAAAAAAGTAGTACAAGTATTTAAGAAGCAGAATTTCCTCCAGTTTATGGGCATAAAATCAATGATTAAAACAAGAGGGAAAGAAAGGAACTCTTCTTTAATACAGGGTATTCCCATTGCAAGGCCTTCTCCCAGCTCTTTCACAATGTCTTGGTTCTGGTTCCTCTGGGCAGCAGACTATAAAGGATCTCTCCTCCTACAGGACAAATATTCCTGTTCTTCTTTTACTGTCAACACACTAGAGGTGTATTTGAGGCATACTTTTGCTACATCCTCTCTCCCCTAGGAATGCACAAAGCAACAAGGGTAGGAAAATGAATACATGCATCACGCCAAGTCTTAGGAACTGGAACGAAGGAGAGAAGATGGCAGAAATAGCTTGTCACATTTGTTGGCAGAAGGTAAAGAAAGGGGAAACAAATCAGCTATCACTGATGATTTATTCCTAAAATTTCAGTTTATACCCTACCTTCTGTCCTAACCAGACTTGAGATCACCTTTTGTTTGTAGAGGAAAACAGCAAACTGTCCTTATAATTCAGCTTACCTAGGTATAACCAATGGCTCTTCCTCAGAACAGTCACAAATAAGGCTGAGATGTTCATGCACCCTTAAACAGCAAGCATCCAATTCCTCACCTGCAATTTCTGAAAATCCTTGCAATTTAAAGCCACATTATATAGACTCAGGTGAAACTTAGCTGATGAGAGTGTATACAGGAAAAGGGTAAATTTAAAGCCAATACGATTTTTTCCTTTCCTCAACAGAGGGACTCAGAGTTCAGTTGGTTGATCAGAGAGATGCATATCTAGACCGCAGAACCAGTAGAGTCCAGCAAGATTATTAGGCCAGGCTTCACCAGCCATGAAAGCAGCTGTACTAGCTCCAGAGCCAACAAGAAGCCACCAGCAATTTAGCTGATTTAAAGGACTGCAGAGCCCCAGTCAGCTCACACGTCTCCAAACAGCTCCTGCAGGTGCAGATTTCTGGAGAATGCAAATGTTACACATGGCTACCCAAAATCAGCTCAAGGCCAGCAGGACTTACTGGCTTTGGCAAGCACCTCTATACTGCCCATCCTAGCGATCGGGGAATATGCATCAGACATAGTACTGCCTTGCTTGAATGCATGGACCCAGCTAAGGCTCAGCACTGTGCTGAAGCTAACCAGCCTTTAAATCTGGAGACCCTACTAAGAGCTACCTGGGGTTTACAAGGTCAACAGATGTAGCCCCATCCAAATACAGGGGCTACAGAGCTATGCAACCACCTTAGGTGATGCAGGAACACTGCCCAAACTGCAGCACAGGGGGCCCAGCCACCCAGGAGGTACCAGACCCTGGGCACACATGCTCTTTGTGCCTGTGCATGAACATGCCAGCCAGCCCAGGGCTGCACAGGGGCTTCAGCGTGCCTCATGCTCTGTGTATGACTGCAGAGAGCCTGGAGAGTTAGCTATCACATGAGCAGCGCCCACTTTCTGGAGCTTTTTGGCTACCTGGAAATCTCTAAATGTGCTATGCTGCACTGCTAAGCTGATCTCATGCTTTTGGGCCACTTGCCCCTGAACTGGAAAGGCGCTGGCATCGAGCAGCTCTCCTGCAAGAGCTATCCTGTGGCTGTGCTGAGCCAGGGTGATAGATGCTGCTGGCTGCCAAACTCAAGTGGGCTGTTCAGTGAGTTGCCCACACCCACAACACAGAGGTTATCCAGGATTTTCCATTCTCTGGCATATCCCAAACTCCACCTTCCATTATCCTGAATAGAGCAGTTGACTGTTTTTCCTCTTATTTACTTCCCATCCACTTCCTAACCTCAGTCTGGCACTTTTATTCCTCCAACTTGTATTATAAAGTTATAAAGGACAAGAATATTTGTACACTGTTATACAAAGAGAATAAATCACACTGGAGGCTGTGATGGAGAATACTGACCACGATCTTTGAAGTTCTCGGTCTGCAATTTACTTACATAATAGACTGTGCACAGGCTTAAGTGCTGGATTTCTAATACTGCTCATCAAATTTCAGGCAAGCAAAATAGAATAAGCAAGGTGAACTACTCTTGGGAAGATAAACTACCTGCAAGAATTTTTGATGCAAGCAGGAGAACACCAAGAACTCACAGTTCTTCAAAAAATATGTAAAAGTCTGGAATCCAAAGAGTTTCAGTTCTCCAAGATCGTTTTTTAGAAAGTAAATATTAATCAGGATTGGGTGGCTCAAGAGATTGGGTAATAGTATTTAAAAAAGCAAGTGATTAATCTCTGATCAACCAGAGGGTAAGGACTAAAGAGCATTTAAGGTCTCAAACACCCCTGGGAACTAGCCAACTTAGTCTAATACTGTGGGTGCTGACTCTAGGCAGGTTTTGGATTTTGTATTTTCTCACGCACAGTCCACATGCTTATAAGTAGCCTTCTCTAAATTTCACTAGAACTACTCCATTACCTTCCCCAAAATTCTGCATTACAGTTATGCTTATGAAGAGCCAATGGCAGTTAGATCCCAGGTTTGCTGATAACACTGTGGTGACAAATACCTTGTTTCTCTGTTTCCTTTCTAACTGCATCTATGTGTTGTTTCTTAATTACAAACTTCTGAAGGCAGAGACTGCAGATGCCATATAGCATCTAGCATAAAAAGGATGAGGAGACCATACCAGTAAGCTTGATACTTACTTTGCAGGAAAACAGACTTTGATCATTGCTGACTGTGTCATTCAAAGATCTGAGGTGCTCAGAAACTGAGCTGGCATATCTGAAGATACAGCTCGGGAGGTCCCTTCAAACTAATCATAAAATTGGATTGACTTTTACTCTTTTGGTTGTTTTGGACAGAATGAAAGAGCAAGTAACAACTAGTGTGATATTGCTAAAGATGAAGTATCACCCATTCTAATAGAATTTTGCTAACGCCTTGCTTACTCAAATTTTTGTTTGACTGCAACACTTCTCCAAGAGGATGTAATTATCTTGCTGCTTCTTTCTCTAAAATTCTAGTCCACTGACATATCAGATTCCACCCAGCCACTATTCAGCACTGTAAAAATAAAATACAGGAGTGCACACTAAGAAGGAAGATCAAGCTAGCCTGACTGTGTTTCTCAAAAAACCCAGAACAAACCAAAACCCAGCCTCCTATGACTAACTTTGTCATGTTTCTTTTTTACGTAAGTCTGTTACTAAACATTGACTTCAGTAACGAATTTTATGTGTTCTTTTGGTCCATAACAATTATTTATTTACTTACCTCTCTTTGCCTCTTTATAGGCTTTTATAAAAGCTCTGACAGTGGTCTCTGGGGACCATTCTATTTGATTTATCAGTTTGCAACTAGTTTTGCCAACAATCGATGCAATTCCTGTGTTTGCTCATAATTTGTTTTATGAAATGTCAGAATATACATTGTTTCCAATACATAGTATCAAACCTGTAGTAATAGTTTTGTTGTTTGTTTTTTTTAAATTTGCTTGTATTTTCTTTGAAAATAATCAGCACAGCAAAACAGCATGTCTATGTGTGATGCATGTGGCACTCTTAGGACATTTCAAGTTACGCTTTTCATGCAGTTATTATGGTTTAAGAAGCAACTACTGTCTGACCTCTTTAGAGGTAACAGGAGAAACTTAATGAAAGAAAACATCCGAGAATTGTACAAAAAGAAAGGGGTTTTTTTCTGCTTCTGCATATGTCAAGTAAAAGCTGTATAAATTATTTTTCTAGATCAGAAGTTGAGAGATTTTATTAGCTTGTGCTACTGACCTGTGCAGACAGTTTTCTGGCACAATTTTCATGACTTGTTTACAGTATCACCTCAGTTATCCAGAACTTCTTGTTATCCCCACAAGGGTCAAATTCCTGACATGTATTAATTACACTGAAAATTGCCCTGGATTACTTGAAACCTCAAATAACTGAACCTATTCACCATCCTCCCTTTTAAATAACAGAAGATATACTGTATAGTGGTGCTAATACTTTGTGGCTGATCCCTGTAACTCCAGAAATTAATACATAAACGTCACAGTTCTTATTTGGCAGGTCTGTCTGCTTTGGTCTGAAAATCAGGCTCAAGAGGCAGAGAGCATTTATAGCATGGTCCTACTCACTGCTGTGGGCTGCAGGGCAGGAGGAGATAGGAAGGACAGGAAGGTTAAAACCCAAAAACCACCGACCAGCATTCCTGATCCACGCACTGCTGGCCAAGGAAACAGAGCCGCTTCACAGTTCAGCCCTCCCTAGTTGCCAAAATGACCTTGGATCCCTCCCGTAGTCAGCCAAAGAGTAGCTGCTGCCTGCATGGTAAGTATATGTCCCACTGACACTTGAGCTTTTACAGTTGTGGCTAGTGGGCTCCATTTCCTTCTGCCTGTCACTGGGCAATAAGGCCTGCAGCTTCTCCTTGAAGGTGTTCACCAAGCAGCTTCACAGGAACCTCCACAACTGCATTATCAGGGCTTGAATGCAAAGATGAGGATGCAAAGACCTACTGGCAACTCACACGTTCAGCCAGTGGTAGGCATTAGCTCTACGATTCCCTAATGCTGTTGCTCTACGATTCCCTAATGCTGTTGCTAGGCAGGAGTGGTAAAGTTAGGATTGGTTTTGGAAAAAACAGCAAGCCTCCTTCCAACCAAACGAGAAATGGTATTCAAAGGACAACAGCAATGAGGCAGCTTTCGTTATGAGAAGGTATTAGAAATATCCAGGAATGCTTGGTAACACCCATGGGATTTGTTGGCTGTGCAGCCAAGCTACACAGCACCCAGCCAACCCAACAGTTATAAAAGGCCAGAAGCAAGAGTACCAGCAGCCCAGGCTATCGGTTTAAGGCCTGAAGTTTGTTGCCTCACAACAGGTGCAAGGATGAGACTCACATCTAGCACTCAGTCCATCGTGCCTCCCAACACACGGATACAACTTTCCAACGCACCAAGTCAAGTAATGTGTCGCTAGCTGTTGCAGTAAAAGTAGAGCAAACAATACCAACACTACCACTAAAAAGGAAAAGAAAGGGGAAGGGGGGGAAAGCATAATGTTTGCCACTGGCCTTATAGGGAAACACAAGCTTGATTCCAAGTTGTGCATGAGAACTAGTACAATCCAAAGAGAAAAGCTGGGGTGACGAAGGAGCATACAGAATGGACTGAAAAAAGCCCAGCTGAACTCAGTACACACTTGGATGCATGTGGACATTTAGCAAGTTCAATACTCTCTCTTGAAAAGTCTGAAAAGAGAACTCCCTTTCACATGTTTCACAGTAATAAATCAGTGCACACTATTGCCCCAAACAGAAACAGACATTCACCATCTAAGTAACAGTGCTTCCTGCATGAAGATGAAGAGGCAGAAGCAAACAAAGAAGTAGCAATAAAAAGGACTTTAACAGAAGGACACCACTTCAAATAGCTGAGGATTGCCTCTGTACTGCAATATTAATTTTCTAGACTGTTAGTTATATTGCTTGTCCAGAAATGAACGTGTAATTCTCCTACTAAGCTGTGGGACAGATTTCCACATATTATCCCAAAGCTATTCAGCTTTCAAAAGGTTAACAGTGAATGGCTTTGATGTCCTTCAGTCAGATAGTTCAGCCTAGCACTGTATTTTTGCACAAGCAATTAACTGAGCTCTTTCCTCTGCAGTATTAATTTTAACAGGTTTACAATAGTATCATTAGACCTCTGGACATTTAAGAGGAAGCACCTTACAATTAGAAAATACTATGCCAAGCAGGAAGCAATTGGCTTTAATCCAGGAGCACTGAGGAATGCAGAAGGCAAGGGGACTTTCAGTGTCAGGTACTCCAGCCTCTATGAACTCTTGACCACAGCACCAGACTGCAGAATTTTACTGGGCTCTTAAACCAAAGAAATGACTGCACATGGATCTTTAAGATGCTAGTTTTCCACTAGCTTGCCTTTTTGCTTGTTTGCTTTAAGCCAGGGAAACAACTGCAATGTGATCTTTGGAGCAAGACGTGTTCCATCATCTGCATTCAGCACGTAGGCTCCTGCTAGCGACATGCACATCATCTGACAGAAATCCACTTACAGTGCCCGGAAAGGTTTTCAGCGTAGAAACAGTACGAACAGTTGCTAGCAGACATAAACTGCAACAGACTTCACAGAGTTGATTTGCAGCCAGGAAGGGGATTAGAGACAGCATTCTTTTGCCACCATCTTCAGCCTAAGGGCCGGGGTCACAACAGACCGTTACTAACTCATGCTTGCTCCCTTTTCAGAAGAGAAGGTAATAGGAAGCTTGAGCCTCCCTGACTCATTTTGAGGTAGCAGATCTGTCGGTCTGACCACACTGTGGAAACTTTTTTTCCCCGCTCACCTCCCCAGGGACCGGTCAGGTTAAGAGCTATTGGGAAGGCACCCTCCCCTTTCACATCTCCAGTGCTACTGTTACCCGGCTATCAGCATTCTCCTGATCGTATTACATGGATTTTATGGGCAGCAGCGCCCGCCTCTCTGACGCTGTGAGAATGCAGGGTAGCAGCAAGTACAGCAAATATTCTTACTCTGGTCAACCCCATTTACCCCTGAATTTAGTTCTCACTCTCTCAGATAAATACTGGCATCTAGCTGTTCCCTGCAGCAGAGGCTACATGTCACTGAAAAAGACAGTTGAGGATCAGAGATGGTATTTATAGAGCAGACCTACAGACTCCAATCTGTGAGAGGCTTTCCAGAATTAGGGAGTGAGAATACTACTAAGTATAGTTTTAAACACAGACAACCTTTAAACGGGGGATTTCAGGACGATACTTTCCTAGGTTCCCATGTCCTTCGATTTTGGCCAATAACATAAGAATTGCATCCAAGTTTAAACTCCCTAGCTGCAGTTTCAGAACTACTTTAAACTGATAGAATGACACTTCTTTCCCCAACTTGGTAAGCCTCTTCGTTCCCTCCTGCTGGCACTCCTGCTCATGCAGTTACATGCTGTAAGATGAAGGAGAAAGGTATTTTTCAGCCAGACCAGTTGCTCACTCCAGCTAATAACCATATGAGTGCTAGTGCTGGCATGGTAGAAGGTGTTGGAAAGTCAAATTCAGAGCAGCTGAAAGCAACCATAGCCTTAGGTCTGGTTTTTCTTGTTAAGAACAAAAGCTGATACTTCTTTTAGCCTCAAGACGTGGATAGTTGTAGCTCTGCTTATTTTATGTGTGCTAGCCTAAACACATGCAGCACACCAGCTCAGTGCTGCTTTTTATGACCTCATTAGCAAACCAATGGATTTTGCAACAGAAGTTACCCAAAGATTGCAGGTGCCTGGATAGAACTCCAACAGTGCCACAGTCATCACAGGGCATGGGTGACACATTCGCAGACTCAAGACATCCAACTCCTCCACTGAAAGTTCCTGAAGATGGTACATGCCTCCAGAGCACATGGTATTTGCTCAGCTATTAAGAGAAGTCATAAGTTTCAACAGTGGGATTTTTCCTGAAGAGTTTAAGTCATTCTGCTCAGGAGGCCTTTCGTTTCTAAGACAACAGCTCAAGGAAGGCACTGGATTCTTGACTTCATTTAGTGCAGCCCTAAGCTACATAGCAAATGGCATTTTGTTTGTTGAACTGCCATTTTTTCTGATACTTACAGATACTTAGAGATTATTCCTGAAAAGCTTGCCATTTCCAAAATACTCACTCAACCAGAGTCAGTAAACCAACGTAATGCAAGTCATGGCTGAACTTGCAGAAGGACACTTTAGGACTTGAAAGAAAATCTAAAAATTAATCCAGTGGGCAACCTGCATTTTCCATGGGTACAAAATGAGCTCCTCCTGGAAGCCAGCTGCCCTCTCCAACCTGAGGAAAGACTCTGTCATTTATAGTAAAGGTTAATGCCATGATAAGGCCAAGTTCACATTTCAGCTGCCTAGTATTAGGGCTTCAGCAGCAGCAATGCTTTTCTTTTTGCCATTTTCAAATGTTATCCCTGGAATCCTTCACTTTATTAAACCTATGTCCAAAAAAAAAGTAGTAAACAATCATTACACTAAGCCTTTATTTATATAGTTTTATAAATAACATCTATGTGAAGTCACTGGACAGCCCCAGAACAGATAGGCTCTTTGCTTTTAATCAAGCACTTTTTTCTAAAGCATGGCTTTCCCTTCTCAAGGCTGGACAATAAAACTTTGTCTGTGTAAAACAGAACAAAAAAAATCAAAAAGGAGATCCTCTGCAGTGACCATCCTCCCTTGGTTTTAACACAGAAAAGGTTCCTCTCACCTCTGAATTTGCATATTAACATTTTAAATTATTCAATGTGAATAAAGCCAATTATAAACCTATTGATTAAAGCCATGGATGAAGACTTAAGTTGGGAGAGCAGTCTAAAAACAGACTGTGAATGACACAGGAATGCCTGTGATATTTTTGTAAGTGTTATTTATTATTTGTATTAACATACTGTCTAGGAGTCCTGGCCACAGAGCAAGACTCATGGGGTGAGGTGTTAGACAAAAACAGACCAGCAGATGATCCTTGCCACAAAGAGCTTACATGTATTATTAGCATTTGGCCAAACCAAGTCATGACATTCTCAGTGACAGAGCTCAGCTGGCTCAGGGCATTGCTTGAGCTGACCGTGAAACTGCTGCACCTTTGAATCCTAACCAGTCTAGTTTGGGAACAGGTCTCAACAACATGACAAAGTTTGCATCTGTCCACAATAGCTATGCTTCACAGCTGTCCTTCACAGGTGTCCTACAAACCTTTACTCGTCTTGGCTGGTGTCATCCTGACCCAACAAGGAAACTGTTCAGGGCGCTCTGGCTGCTAAATGAGAGACTTCAGCTTATAACAAGGGACAAATTCCTGGACGCTGGCAGAAAGGGACAGTATCCTTAGCATGACGAGTAGTGGTCCCAGCCAACAAACAGCTTAGCTTACTGAGTGCACTGTAAGCACTGCAGCCAACAAAGCATCCAGAAGAAGGGACTTTAAGGCCAGCAGTGACGTTGGTCTGCAGAAGCCCTGGCTGAGTGCTGGCTGGTGCCAGTGGTGCAGGAAGCACACAGAAACCTTGGGGGGGATCAGTAATGGCCAATTTGGAAGCAAACAAGGTGTCACTCACTTCAAGTTTCGCCTCCAGTCATCATAAACGCAACATTCCAGCTGGTAGCTGAGGACAGAAGGGACCACTCATGGATGTTAAGGACAGCTCATGAGCCAGAGTGGGATGATGCACATGAAGACTCCTAGGAGCTGGCTGAACTCACTTCTCTGAGGCTATGCGCTTCTATGCGCTTCATAGCTAAACACAGCTCAGACCATCAAAAGCAAATAAACAAGGTGGGGTCATTTACCTCCCTTTGGGTTTTTTTGATAGTGCATGTCTTTTATTTCAGCTTCTCTTATATCCATATATCAGGTTAAAGTTCAGACTTGGAAGCCTGGGCAACACAGGCTGAATCCAAGTGCAGCAGTGGGATACGTCTCCACCACATATACTACTGTCAGACTGATGATTAGTTGCCAGCATCAAAAGCATGAGAGTTTTGGAGCCAAACCCAACGCCAGAGCACGCACATCCATTTCAACCAAATACTAAAATGAGATGCCAGCATTGTGTTTTGCATTTGACTCACTAGCTTTTCTCTAAATGGGAGGAGAGCAATGCTTTCTAGACAGCATTTGCATAGTTAATTGGAAGCAATAAAAACCTTCAATCCAGACTAAAAAAAAAAATAAAAAAAAGGTGAATTTCACTATAAAGTTTTAGTTTTTACTGGTTTGCATCTCATTTTTTCCCCACTAATGCTGCTTCCTCTATGCTTCCTGCCAAATTTGAACTGATGGCTGTTTCCTCTTCTGCGATGAATTAACTAAAGCATAGACTGTTCTGCACAGACTCTGTTTACAAACAGCCTGGTTAAGAAACACCTGTTAGTTTACTTTTGTATTCCTCATGAAACTTAGAAATGTTTGTGAGTACAGATACAGCTAAATTCATTAAACAGGAATTTTATAAGGTAGCCCTATCCAGCTCAGATGACACCTAAACAAATAGGCAGGAATGTCTAAATGAAAAATTAATTTGAAGGCAGAGTCTAGAAAGCTTAGGGGGTAAAAAAACCAAACACCACAAGCATACAAGGACACAATGATACAAACAATATTTTTTTTTAAAGGATACTATTGTTTTAGTGAAGGGATTCAATATATATTACACTATGTAATGAGCCAAAGCACACAGTGCTGCTCCAAACTGCTGGCCAGACCTTAAGTATTATTTTAGTCAAATATTTAGATATCAGAACTGAAAGCAGGCACAGGAGGTGTAGAAAAGCCAATTTAGCAAGGAGGAGCCACAGAAAACATGGCAGAATGGTTTGCACAGCATTTTGCTATGATGTTGACACTTTGCTTTCCATCAACATTCACAAAAATGTTTTCAGGATGCGAGTGCCAAGAATTTACTGGTTTTAGACAGGATATTTTGCTTCTGTTTATTTCACATGTACCGCAACTTACACAGCAAGACGTTTTTTATGGATACAATTGTGCTTGCAAATGAATCTGTCCAGCAGCAAGGACAAAATAAGGCAACAGAAATTATCATGTATTAAGAATCTAGATATTACAACAGGAGTAGGCTCTTTCCAGAAAGTACTACAAATAATGAAAGGGAGAGTGAGAAATTAAAAGGAAGAATGAAAAGATAAATTTTTAAGGAAAAAAATAATAGTAACACTGACGTATGAGTAGAAAGAGTGATAAAAATAATGTGCATCGGTTAAAGTTCCATGTGTTTCTTTATCTTCTCTAATTATTTTTAAATCTGTAAAACACACTACACTATATTTGGGTATTGTAATTTTATTTTCAGGTTCATATCTGCATAAAAGAAAAAAGTTCTAATTTGCTGAACTTAATTAGCAGCATAAACTCTTGAAAGCTAATACAATGCTGAAATTTCTTTGGGACATCATATGGTATAAAAAAAAAACCCAAACCTGGAATTTATGCAACAGTACAGCATAAAAGCAAATTACCAGCACCAGCAGACAGGTAGCTATTCTTAATAAGGTTCACAGCAAGTTCCCAGAGAACACTTTGCCAAGAGAAACTTCCTAGGAAAATAATCACAGAAAAAAAACCCCTTGTTTTCAAAGGAACAAGCTTTTTTAAACAGCACGTTACAGTTCTGTTCATCTTGGTGCAATAACCATGCAACCAGGTGACTTTCGCAGAGCTATTTTTTCCACTGATAAATCATACAAATGTCACAAAGTTGAAGACTGTACATAAGCTGAAAACTGGATGCCACAGTAAACAGATTTTTATTCAGTAGTGCTGAAATGTGAGCCAAGATCCAAGCTGAAGTTCAGCCCTCCAACTTTGTCTTGACTACTTCCTACTATTATATGTGAGATTCTTTCACACAGCCTCTGAAGTAAGTGTCTGAGCTCCTGTGGGGATTGTTCAAGGAACTGAAGTAATGCTACAAACTCTCCTAAACCCTGTCAAACAAAAGATAAGGCAGAAACCTTTTCTTTTCTCACAGAGTGACATTATTCAGGGACAGGAAACAAAAACTAGAAATTTTTTTTAGGGAAAAAGATAGTCAACATACAGCAGTTAGCATTATAAAGCAAAGCTTATCTACAATGATGCTGGAATTTTTTTTATTTCTATAGAATTAAATATATAATAGGGCATAGTTGTACAAAATTGCAACTAGTAGAAACCTTAAAAATTAGTTGTGCCCAGTATGAACGTCATAGAAAATGAAAGAAACCAACAGCAACTCACTGAAAAAACTGCTGGTTTTGTAAAAATCACTTCTACATTAATTATATTCATTGTACTCTAAAAGACTTCTGCAGCTTCAGATGGTCTTTTAATTAATAATTCAGCCAAAATACTTTTCCAGCCTTGCACAATTAAATACATTAAATGAAGCTTCTGGAAAGCCAACAGTCTTAAAACAAAGATGTTTAGTTTCAATTTCTCACAAGAGAAAATTTCTTCTGGCAACACGGCTCTTTCAGCAAAGCCTGTTATTCCTCCCTAAGTTTAATATGTTCTTTGGATGTTTTGCAAATTTTCTTTTTGGTGGGAGCATTAGCTTTCTAGATTAATGAATACTGAACAGGAATGAGAAAGCATTTCATCAAATTTAGTACTCACTGTAAGTCTGAATACCAAACTGCTGGTCCCACATTTTATTTCATTAAAGCAATGTATCATTTCTGCTGTGATAACAGAAGCAGTCGGCACTTCTGGAGATCAAAGCAAATTACAAACAAGCCTGCCAAGCTGAACATATGTAATTCTATACGTAATGCTGCATACAATCCACATCCTGACTTAGACTTGTAACTAGACAAAGATCATCTTTGTGTATTTATATGGCCTGTGCTTAGTATGGTGGTGTGCAGATCCTCAAGTCCTTACTTTAACACTACAACACCATAACCAATAAATTTTGCTTATATGATTGGTGTTCTGGTACACAAAAGGTCTGCAAATAAGCCATTCCCTTTTACACCATGTGAGGAAGTCACTGGTAAGAATTTCAGAGGAACTGCAGATTCATTTAGCTTTAAACACCAGGAAAAGTTTGAAGAATTCAGTCTGTCAACACTAGTTACACATGATACTTCACTGCAGTGTTATGAGAAGTCACTCAAACATGAAATACAGGCAAAATTTTTACACCTGATAATACTCCCAGATTAACATCTCGGCATGTCTCCAATACAGGCTTCAAGTTTACTGTTACTTTCCTTCAATAAGGCATACTTCTTCATTTGTCCTTACAATAACAAAGGAGAAACACAAAGTATCATCTGGAGAATTAGACTCAAGTAGACATTTTGTAGAGCTACTTAATGTATGACTGTTTGTGTCTCTGGAGGTTAAAGATGAAACAAAAGGCATTTTGGGTACTTCACAACTATTCATAAGTTTTAGCTCCAACTCTGTAAAAAAGAAAACCTACCTATTGTCTCTACTAGTGAACTAAATACTTATTCTATCAACTATCAGGAAGAAATTAATTAATTCTGTTAGAATGATTAAGTTACACTTTTTAGGCAGAAGCAGTATCTAGGAGTTCAAAAGCACATATTTCACACAAGGCAGAAAAGGTACTGAAGCTTTCACAGTGTTTCTACGTGTACTGGAGGAAATCACACTCCCTCGGGTGAAATAACTGGAAAAAAGTAACTATTTACTATGTCAAGCCAACCGAAGCTAAGATAATAAAGAAAAATTGGCAATAAATATAGGAATGTCCCTCATATGTGGTCAACTAACTAGGAGATGTAACTGTTTCTGGACTATGGTGTCAATACTTCATTTTTTTTCAGACACACGGACATGGTACAGGTAAGAGAAAACAAAAAGATACTCCCTGCACTCAAACATACTCCTGATGTCTGTACTTTAAAAATTAAATACCTCATAAATAAGCATAACGGACTAGAACACTTGATCATATAAATTCACATGCAATCCTTAAAACAGCCACTTGCCACTGGCAACAGAAGTCATCAGGTATGGAACTAGACACCCTCGAAAGCAAGGGGACATTTGGATGGCTTGCTTTGTTTGCAGCAATTTATTCACAGCACAGTAGATAAAAACACCCATTGGTAATGTTCAAGAAGCTAGAAGCACCAGTGAACTTTTTTAATAGCCTAATTATGTATTAGGAAAAATATTTAGAAAAGTAATTACTAAAGGTAAGTAGAGGACACAGGTACAGAGGTAAAAAAGTCACTTTCCAACATAGAAAAGATCTGCTGTATCATTAATAGCCTGAAAACTGATTTTTTGGTAATGCTTTGAAGATATACATCTTGCAAGAGAGATTTATCTCAAGGAATGAGAAAAATACACACACATAACAACTTTTTCTATGTCCCTCCTACCACAACCACCTTACCTTTGGGATTTTACATATGAATAAGAAAAAACCCAATGTAATTCAATATCATCCTCTTAAAACAGTCATAACAAAAATTGAGTCTTTCCTGAAAGGGAGCCAAGGAAAAGAAAACTGCACTACTGGTATCTTTTGCAGCTGTTTATATCAAATATTCCTTTCAAATAAGACTGCATAGGAATAAAACTAGATGGTTTTTAGAGGCGAAAGAAAGGCACACAAGGAAACTTTAGAGAAAGGGTGGTGGGATCACAAATTAAATCCTAAAACTAGGCAGTATTCATGGAGAAATATGCCTGTCAATCTACAGGTTGAAGGACCCAGCCTCAAAGGCTATGTAATAACATTATAGAACCAATTTAAAAATCAATGTAACATGGTTTCTAATACACTGAAACTTTTAAATGCGGTTTACAAAAAGTAACGTTAACCTCAGCTATCAACAGGTAACATGTTCTGAATCTTGCACATCTGAACTACAATGTGAGTAGTGCCAGAACAGAAAGGAACCACGTATGTAAGTAAATCATTAGTCTAAATCAAGGATGGCCACCTTCCACATGCTCAGGGGCCCTTTTATTCCCAGCCACATATCAAGGTAAAAATCAATACAGCCATATTTCTCTGTGGCTAGTCCTGTTAGACCCAACACCCATTCATACCTCCACTTTCTTCGCCAACAGCAGGCACAGGACTGTGCCACCCCTTGAGGTGACCTCCTGAGCGCCCACGGGCTGTCAGCACCTCCTCTGTGGTCTTCCACACTTACAACAGATTATGGCCAACTTTTACTCTGCCCTTAAAGTCAACATGAAACAGCTCCCTAGGTAGTCCCACAATGAATGTTATCTGCAGACTGTGGTATTTTGGGGAAAGAGAAAATGAGACAAAATATACAAGTACAGTTTTCCTTCTTTCCAAAAACTATCTTTTTGTGGTGATGGCTTCTAATGCATACATTCCAGTCTTTCTAAAGCTAGCACCACAACTGGAAGATGACATATAACCAAGAAGATATTCTTCCTCTAAAAAATATACTCTGCCTCTTGAATACTGCCCACTTCTGAAAAAAGGACTGGAAGGTCTTAAGGTGACTACACAGAGAGTTCAGATTTCAGAAGGACTGTCTGAGTTTAGTACCTTAGAAGAGTTCAAATTACAAAAATAATTGCTATCTGAATCACACAGTCATAAAACCAAGGTGCAAAAAGCAGCACTGAAAGATTTTTCTCCATTTGACATACTCACCAAACCTGCAATGGGGGTCGGTAGTCTATTGATCTTTTTTACCAATCCCGGCTTTATCGCATTCAGCAACCTGTTACGAGAAAGGAGTATTTGTGAGTGGTAAGTCACAAAATCCAAATTATCAAACACTTGTTCCCGGCAGATAAGAATTTCAGTATGGCTGGAAAACAAGAGTCTCCCTTTTCTCCCCTCCTGAAAACACACGTGTACCCAAAGTCCCACAACTGAAATGAAGAAAGACTAAAAGGAAAAATATCCACAGCACGGTACCTCGGCAATATTTATTTTACATCCTAAATTGATCTAGATCACATCAGTCTTGACAGGCTCTGGGTGAATTTTGTCACATCAGTCTGCCTCCATTGCCTAAAGGCAAGTCTTGCCTGGAAGGGCGTGAGAGCAGAAACCCAGAAGGCATCCGGGTATCACCACAGCTTGGGAAGAACAGTCTGGCAGTTACTGCACTGCAGGAAAGTGAGAAAGGACACACACTGTATGGGTGGCCTGTCATATTTCTCTGCATCTGTACTTGAAATTAAATGCCATCCTTGCATATGTTGTGAAGAATGGAGGTCCCCATAAAACATAAATGTGAGAAGACAAATAAAAAGGGAGCTCAAAAAAACCCACCTCACCATGAAAACATCATTAGGCCAGTGATACCATGGTTGAACACTGTTCATTGTCCAAAGATTAGCAATCCCCCCCAAGAAAGTTCCCCACCACCCATGGACACGCTGACATGGCTGACTGTTAGAATATTCCAAAAAAATGACCAAGCCTCTAAAAGTGGGGAATTTTAATTATAAAATCCTGTTGCAACAAACACTGTTTCTTTACCACCCTTCCACCAAGAGAAAACCGTTATGCCTTTTATCCGCAGGAAAACTCAACCAGTCCCATCCATTGGGAAGAAAATCATCAGGTCAAGACACTCACTTCAAATTCATGATCTTTGAAGAGAAACAAAGATGTCTATGATAATTTAAAACTCTTTAAAAATGAGAATAGCCACTATGGAAGAGGGGAATCCCACTTTGTGCTGACACCGTCTCCATTCAAGAACCGACTCTTCTGGCAGCCTACCATGGTGGTAAAATTTATTAATATTTAATTTTTGAGAGGTCTGGCTAGGAAGTTTATCCAAACTAAAAGAATATTCCTTTCAACTAAAAGCTAAGTCTGTGACTGTTTCCAGTTTCCTACTTCTGAGCTAAGATAACATGGGGTGTGTCACTCCTATAGGCTCCACAGAGAGCCATCTCTCCATACTGTCACGTTATTTACTGTCTGATTCCTTCTTAGGACTGTGGCAGTTAGCAAGCTCATTAAGGAGTCCATCCTTCCCAGGGTTGGATACCTGGCTTTGTTAACAGTGAAATGATTGCTTTTCCATACCTCTTTCTTTTTTCTCCCCGGACATAGTATATTGGTTGGGTCTGTGCAATCACTTGGAGAGAACAGGGGAGATGCTATTCTAAATGTTCTCTGTGATCACAGTTAATAAAGCTTCTATCTGACCTGTTCTAAGTTGTACTTGTGTTATTACACACTTGGAATCCCAACATCTCCAGCACCACCGTAATCAGGAGTGGTAACAAACCCAATGTGAATGACATTTTTTGGAGCTGGGGGTATTTTCTTGATCTTCTTGCAGTTAAAAACTCTGTAACCCAAGCTCATACAGGTTGCTGTAGTATTCCTGCCTTCTGCTTACAGTAGAATCTAGCACTATTATGTCCTAAAAACAAATGATGAAAGAACATACTTTTATATACAAACAATTCACTTTTTCCCCCTAGATGCACAGAACGGCAAGAAAAAAATGCATATCTCCCTTTCTATAACCATAATTTTATTTCACAGATAGAAAACAAACACTACTGCTTCTTCCCCCAAAAGTCACTAACCTATCTTTCAGCGTTGCATAGCAGCAACCTTATAAAAATACTATTTTCCATTTAGCTGCTGCAACAGTCAATTTAAGGTGGGGGGTTTTGTTGGTTTTTTTTGTTGTGTTTTTTTTTTTTTTTGTCAGAGCACTTTTTTCCAGATACTGTAGCTCTGTTGTGATTTCAGTTGTCGATCTGCCTACTCTGTCTCAGAGGAAAAAGGATATATTAACTAAGGCATCTCATTTTCTTTATTACTCAAACGTGAATACATCAGGCATCATAACGAATATTGCAGGTGCAGATCAAAAGCCATAGACAATAATAGAAACTAAAATAAAGAGGTCTTAATGGAAACCAAAGTGCCAAAGCGCATTCTAAATAAATCCTCAAAATGGCTTGTACAGGCTTCCCTGTGAAATACGGGAGAAGGATAAAATGAGAGGAAGGAAAGGAGCAGGGAATAAACAACATTTTAGATCACTGTTTGGAGTCTGAAGAGGGAGGAAACGGGATGGGGCAAGATAGAAAAGCCTGAGGAAGAAAGGTCTCTATTATTAAAATGTTTACCTCCTGTTGGAAACATCCCTAAACAGTCCAGCACCAAAACCCCCAGGACTTGCTCACTGCAGAATGTGCCAAAGGGAGATTTCTTCCAGAGCAGACTGGCTGCTTCTGAATTATTGCCTCATCTACAGCAACAGTCCAGATGCCAAAATATCGAGTGGCTTAAGCTTGCTCTGCCACCAACCTGGCAGAAAAGCTGTACTGTTTATGCAGAGTACCTCAATGGTTGCTTTCACTCACACAGTTACTATCTGTCCCTGCTTCTCGAAAAAGCCACTGAATACACCTCTTCCTACATAGGTCAATACACACAAAGTTTTCTACGCCTATTTAGACTCATATAGAGCATTTGTCTTGATATGTAAAGTTTTATCAGCTCCGCTTGGTTTCTGTTGAAAGACGTGGCAAACAAAAACCCTAGCCATTTCACACCGGGGACCTGGCACAAAGCCCTCGGCCAGGGCCCAGGCAAAAGAGTCTGTAGGGGAGAAAACACCAACCCACACCTTCCCCTGGCAGCCCCCTACAACTGCAGTCCCACACTTCCTTGCCCTGCCAACCCTTCCCAAAGGACTTGGCTGCCCTGGGCCTCCCATCCCCAGCCATGTCTCAGATTAAAGAGCTTGCAGGGGAGAACACTCACAGCGCACACCTTCCTCCGGCAACCCCACTGCATCTGCAGCTCCAGCCTTTGTCCGTCCCCCAATCCTAACACTAACTCTAATCCTAATCCTTGGCTCATTCTGAGGTGAAGACACTCAGACATGACCCCAGCGACCAAGTTCACAGAGGAGAGAACATTTGCAGCCTAAATCTTCCTCCAGCCCCACTACACTGGCCCCATTTCCATCCCCATTACAGCTATAGCTCTGCGCTTTGTCACTCTCCCAGCCCTAAACCTGACCATAACAGTGTGTGTTGACCTGTTAATAAACACTTGTTATTTTTCTGTGCCACTCAAAAAAAGATTTTGTAAAAAAACCCCACTGGTTAACCGTTCAGAAACACTGGCAACCAGTACATGGCAGAGTACTGTCCTGCCTACTGCACTGCAGACAGCAGGAAAGTCAGACATCAGGCACTCATCAACATGACTGTTACCAGAAGCAGCTACTTTTCTGCACTTAGCTGCACAGCAAGTCTAGATACCTGTGCTGCAGGCATCTATGGACAGGGGAACAATTCCAGCATCTGTTGTCCAACCTCACAGTTATCTCTGAACATTTTGTATGGCATACAGAAGTCCTATTGAGGCTTTCTGGTACCTTATATAACCAGTGTTTCTCTGACATAACTAGAAGGAAGATACAATAATGAAATTTCAAGGAACTTCTAACAGTAAAAGGAGCAAAGACATGACAAAAAGAAATACAGATAAAATAGTTCTTAAAAGAAATCAAACAAAATATGATGAAGGCAAAAAACCCCAACAACCCCACCATACACCCAAAAGACAATAACCCAAACCAGTATAAAACCAAGCCTCTTCAGGCTTCATCCACAAAACCTGAGTCTCTATACACACACCTGACCTATTCTCCAGACCCTTCAAGGCACTCAGCTGTGATTTCTGCCCACCACCCGTAGCATTTACACACCTGTCCTGAGTCAGGACAATCCTCTGTTCTTCACTTCTCAAAGTCCTCCTGCCACTTTCAGTCCAATATCCACACATCCATCCTCCCTTTCCCCTGTGCCAGGTGCTGGCTCAGACTCTTCGGTCATTAGCTGTTAAATGAAGCACAGAAAGACACTGCATAGAAGCTAAAACCTTAGAGCTGTCTTACCTTATGGAAATGACAGTGCATGATGGAAGTGGAAAACCACTCCATCCCCACTTATAGGGAGAAGCTAGGTCATTTCCTTCCCCTGATAAAAGCAAGATCTGAGAGGTATGGGAAAAATCAATTGCTCTGTTCAGTGCTGTCCCCAAGGCTTGGCATTCCAGGAGATAAGGTATCTCCACAGCAGGACAGACAAACTGCAATCAGTACTAGCCACCATGTGACTAACCTATTAGACCTTCCTGGAGTTGTTTATCACCAGTTAAGAATTTGAAAAACTTCTGCCAGGAAGAGAAGGCGTTTCAGGCAACAGCTGATAAAAGATCTAATGAAAAGTACCAAGAATTTCATGGACAGTTGTCTTGCAAGAAAGCGTCAGTTAAGAAAATATTCAGACGATGGCTGCCAAAACCCGGCCTCCAAAAAGACCTTGTTTCTAAGAGGAAATGAAAGAGAAGAACTTTCAGAGAGTAAGCCTCAGAAACGGAAAAAAAGAAAGGTTGAAGTGATGTGTGTTCACAGATCAGTCCAGGCTGGAGGGACAGGTATCCAACAGAGTTCTTTGCTTAAATAACAGATCATATTCCTAAAAAGAAAAGCTGACTAATGACCTGATCTTAAAGTAAAAGGGCATTTCATATTTGAGAGTTCAGGAAATTCTATCCACAGTAAACCTTCATGGAGACATTTCTCTTTTTAAATTAAGTTTTACAGGTTTACATTCTAACAAGCAGCCTTTCAGCACTTGATAATTATTAGCCCAGACAGCTTCAGTATCCACATATTTTAAACTCATGCACTACCGGCAGCTCCAAAATGCCCCCAAATAGTTGAAATGGAGAGAAAAATCCACTATTAGTCTTAAAGATTAACAAATCACATTGAAATAGCAGACAATGAAAAGTCAAAATATTTTGTTGCAAAGGAAGTGGTAAAGAAGTTTCAAAATATAGAGATGTTCTTGAGGTCACAAAAATATTTTTGGGAAAACATTCTTGAGTGATTGCTAATGATGCCCCTGACGTTATTTATTTAGGATCAGATGAACAAGGTGCTTTTTTAACAAGCAGGACAGAACTGACTTTGTCCTATAAAGGGCTCACAGTCCAGTCCGGTGAATAAAGAACTATGCAAATAGGTAGCATTGAGAAAATGAGTATGCCAAACACAGGATAGTATGGGTCTTGCTCTGCCAAAGTCTAAAAATATGAACAAGATAGAGGCCTTGCAAAACAGCTCAAGAAAGGCAACAGGGAAGACTGTATATAAATAGCTTCACAAGCTATTTATACAGAACCTACCACCACAACTGACATGAAGAGCATCCCATGCACCTACAGATTTACAATTCACACACAGTTTTACACTCAGTAGCAATGGCCATGGATAATTGCCCAAAGTATGTATCCAGTATAATTTCTTAAACATACACTTTTGGAAAGCTGAAACCTCTCTCAGGATTACCTTGCTTTGCACTTGAGCAACACTCTATTTGAATGGCTCAGTGTTCCACAGTCTGTTGCGCTGTCAATTACCAAGCTCCACTGAAAAAACTCTACTATTTATTCTACTGAGATGCCTTTTTTTTTTTTTTTTTTTTTTTAAACATAAATACAAAGACAGGCCATTCTGGCTGTACTCAAGTATGCCCCTCAATGGCTATTCTCCTCTTCTCATGCACACAGCTGAGCATTACAGTTTACGTTACCTTTGACCCCTCACCTAAACCGTACTAATAAATAACTCTGCATTGTAACACGGCAATAAAACTTGAAGATTAAAAACTCCGGATTCATATAAAACTGTTTCAAATGTCCTCACATGAACCTAAATCTTAATGCTTAATGAGCCTTGGGGCCCGTCTCTCTAAACTGGAGACATGCCAAATCCATGATGCTGATAATGTTTTGGCTTTACAACGCAGAGCCTGAAAACCACAGGAGAACACCAATCCCCTCTCACCTCAAGGCATGGGTCACATTCAACACTTCAAGTATGCCTATGAAACTCAAATACCTTCTTAGTTTCCAGGAATAGGAAATTCAAGCAAAAGCCTAATTAATCGTAAGGGCTGGGCATCCACTAACTTCTCCAGTGAGGTATCTGGCAAGACAAGAGTGTCTGCACTGTACACTACACAGCCAAGTGCTGAACTGATGCCAGGCCTATACCACTGACAGACAAGTATCATAACGTATATACAAAATCCTACAATCTACAAAGACGACTGAGTATTTGTTTTCCCCTACCAGGTCTCCATAAATGGCATGGCAATTTTACATAAGTGACATTAACTTGCAAGAAGAACTTGATTTTTAAACAGCCACACAACCGAAACACCATATATACAGTGAAGACTGTTCTCCATACCTAACAGCACCACTGACTCAGAGGACACAGTTTTACTATTCCATAGCATTACACTTGCACTGATCTGGCACATATCCAGCCCTTGCTGAAAACAGCATTCATGTCGGCCCAAAGCTTGGTCAGATGCACTACAACCATGATGCAAGCCCAAAGAAACTCTGCTCTCTGAGAAGCAGCGGCTCATTCATCCCCAGTGACATGAAGAACACAAGCTAAGGAGATATCTTATTTATAGAAAAAAATTATTTTCATGAGAGAGTAAATGATAAATTCCATTAAGTCATTCTTGATCACAATCACTTTCAGCTCACTCAGATTTATAGCCACACTTCACTTTAAATACTATTAAAATAATCTATGTGCATGACTAACTATTTTTATTTATAACTAAAACCTAAAAACTTTCTTGTACTTTTTAAAGGCATACATTCCTAACATGCACAGCTGAAGGGAACTGCCTTTCCTAGATACTGTCCTACACAAGAAAAAGTGTAAAGCTTTTTCCTTAATTCACTGTACATATGCAACTTTACCAAAATTACTTAAGAGCAATAAAATACCTTCATATCTGCTCTTTCAAAACATAATGAAAAAGTTGCAGAGTCAAAGAATCCTGGTTTCAAACAATAAGCATAGTTTCTGCACACCTTACTAAGCTACATAACACCATGTGCTAATATACAAAATAAGTGTCTCTAAGAAACAAAAAAAAGTTTGGGAAAACGCTCATAAGTTGGTATCCAGAACTGTATATGCAAGTGACATCCATCTTTAACCACATACAATTATTCCTCTTTCACTTTTATACGTTTATGCCATGGCTTCTCAAGGTATGCAGTTAAATATTCGTTAGAACTTTCATGCTTGAGGAAAATCAAAGATTTATTATGCCTGCATTTACTGCTATAAATTGATTTACATACATACATAAAACAGACATGCAGCTAAACTGTTCTACGTACAGAACCCAAGGTATTACACACAATCATGATGCTGTGGGACTCCACTGGAAAGCCAAATAGTTTCTGCTGATATCCAAATCTGGATTCGGTTTGATTTCATTGTTTAAGGTCCTTTGCCCAGGATCCATGTCCCAATTGTTGTTGCTACTCTTTTTATGGTTTGGTCCTATTCTTGACTTTAGAATCTCATTACAACAAATACAAACTTTCAGGGCAGCTGGACTCCTAGTACTGCTTGATTCCAGAGAAAGTTTGAGAGAAAATATGATCCCAATTGCATGTCAGAAATGCTTACAGATACGCTGGATATATATCACCCTTGCATATTCACATCAAAGCAAGCAATAATTGGGATTTTCCAAGTCTCACATCCTCACAGAGACCCCTGTAACTGCTGAATGCCAAATGTGAAAGAAGGAATCCTGCAGCAGCAGAGCTGGGCAAGAGGAGGTGGATGGCAAGGAGAATGGAAAGGAACCGCTCACCTTAAAAACACACTTGCAAGAATATTAAAGCAGTAACAACTGGGCAAGGTTGCAGGAAGATGTATGCATTTTTGTCTTCATGTAGTAATTTTTAAACTTATTAATAGCAATTGTTGCATGATTAGAAATAAAAGCAACTTCAACTTCCTTATTTGCTGTTTCAGAAAAGCAAGAGAATTACCCAAATCAGTGGGGCAGGCGGATAGAGACAGCATATACTTTTTCTTTTGCAATCAACCTTCATTCTGATGCCTGAATCCATAGAATAGAACATCTAAGCATTGCAACAACCAGATCTAATTTATTCCTGATTAATCCTCTAGCTTCTTATGATATCTGGGTCAAACCTAAATGTTAAAGCTATCTAACAGAAAAAAACCAAAACAAAACACAAACCCGAATGTGTGCTGAAGTGGAAATTGGGAATTTCTAGTGCTATTTTCTGCTACTGATGTTGTATGCCTCCCTCATAGAGCTTGCCACCATGCCCCCAGGAGGGCATATTTGCCCAGCCATGCAGAAGCATAGTCAGGAAACTCCTCAGTCTTTGCATATGAGAATTTAATACACAAAGCAAGAATAGAGCAAGAATTGCCTCCGCCTAGCTATGATGTCCCTTGCTGAAATCACCATCTGCACTGACGTCAGACAGCTATGCTAAAAAGCCATGAACTCATTTCAGACAAACAGAAGTCGTAGTCACTGGCTTCTCAGCACAGCTGGGCGAACAATTAGAGCCAGGACTGTCAGGACAACTGCACAAGTGGGCTTTCAAACATCCAGAAAGAAGGAAGGGCTTGTGTTACCCTCATCCGTCAGCTTGCCGCTTTATGGCACCCTGCATCGTTTAAATATGCTCCTCAGCTCCCGAGCCGAGCGCGTCAAGCGATGAAAATGTCATAATGAGGCCAGACCGAGACGCCAGCTGCAGCGCAGACACTCCCAGAGAGGCAGGGACAAGGCCTGTGGGCGCCTGTGGCTAGCACACGCGTGCAGGGCTGCTCCGCCAGTCAGGCTGGTGGTCCGTAACACTTCCACCCCAAGAGTCCAAGCTTTTGGCATCGTGCAGTTGTATTAGTTTTCATTTATTAAAATGTGCGGATAGTTGGTAGACGTGAATGAATCATTTATAACCAGCGTAGCGATGTCTGCCGGAGTTTGCAGGCTGCGTAGGCCATAGACATTGGGATCACCCGGAGGGAAGCCTGGCTTTACTGCGTGTAAGGCTCCAACAATCCTGCTCAAGACATAGACAAAGATTCCCCCTGCGCCATTTTGCACGTGGCTAGTCTGACTGTTTGGGGAATGGACTCTGGCAGGGTGGCTACCCCCCTTCCCTTCTGCAAAACACCTGCAAAGTCCAAAGGTAGCCTGAGACATGTTTAGGACATTCAAGGCATACTGTGTCCCCACTCCTGACATCAGTTTCCAGCTACTGGGATTCCTTCAGAACCCGAGCTTGCTTTCAGTCCTCATCACAAAATAAAACAGGCAAGGAAAACACTGAAACAGCCACACGGAAGTGAGCACCACTCCACACTCACACAGACATCACCCACACAAGTGTCTGGCTACGAGTTGCCAGTTAATGACACTAGCAGTCAGTACTGTCCTGTGGAGATAAACTGAGGCAAGCTTAGCTTTTCCCTAAATTTTCAACAAATCAGATAAACCAGACCAAAGGCAGTGAATTCATCCATCTTCAGAAACCTAAGACAGCTCTAATTTCTTTCTTATCCCCTGAAGCTTATCAAAGACTATGAGATCAGGTTTTCATCTGCTTCTTGAGGTCAGCTGCAATGAAAGCACAGCAGATTGGAAGGAGGTTAAGAGAAAGCTTGAATACCACCAGATTTTATTCATGAGGTACCCATGTAGGTGTCTTGATAAACCAGAAAACTCCTGTCTAGAAAGACAATATTGCCTGTAGCAGCTTTACTAGCACTTCTTCACTGAGCAATAGATAGAAAATTAACTCTTAGGGCTTCACTTGCCAAAGCCCGTACTTTTTGAAAAGACATTAAAAGTTCTCAGTATTACACCCCAAATTTCTGTTGAGTTCTTCATTTTACAGTGGACTTGGAACCAATGAGGAGCACACTTTTATTGTTGGCCTTATAATTTGTTCGTCATCAGAAAGCCAAACTTGAAGGCCAAATTGGTAGCTCTCTGGTTAATGCTCTGTAGCCTAATAAAGTTTTACCCACTAACCACAGCTGCTAGCAGGATGCAATACAAACATCATAGCCTCTCAGATGTGAGGTTGAGATGACACATCCCTTCGGGTTGATTTGCACTGATCCACAGGTGGTAAACGAGGACAAGCAATTTGCCCAACATCACAGAACAATTTAGTAGTATAACCAAGTGTTGTCCCTTGACCTGCTTATTACTGGAGCTCACAAGCTTCTAAGAAATACATATTTATTTGTTTCATTAACAAAACATTAGTTAGTTAAGCATTCCACCTTAAAGATTTACAGCAGTTAAATCAGACCACCTCCGCTTACTTGCAGATAAGATTACAATCTAATCTTGAAATACACATCCCTTGCTTTTCATGCAACACAATTCAACCTGAACATTTAAAGAGCAACGTGAAGTGATTCAGCACACAGCACTTCCCTTGAACACACAGAGGAGAGATCTTGTGCAAGAGGCAACCCTTAAGTACAAAGAGGTAAACTACATGCTCCTTCCGAGTTCCACAACTTTCGATCAACAATAACAACTACTTCCCTCCTCCCAAAGCCACTCCTCAGCAAAGACACGCAACTACAATCAAACTAGATCATATCATTTCCTTGATATTTTTTCCCCTTTAACAGCTAAAGTTCAAGCTGTCTGATTAATGACACCAATGAGCTATACAACAGTATTTACACAAGTAGGTTTCAAAGCTATCGTAAGCTACCTAGAGTTGAGTTACAGGATATTAGCTCAACTCTACCACTGAAAACAGTTTCCAAGTTCCACCACCTTTCATTCATAGAATAAAACTTAACCAGTAGCTGCAATGGTCCAGCTAAACATCTCAGGAGATCTCGTTTATAAATTTCAATATGCATTCAGTTCTGCACAAGCTTCATCCTTTTGGTGTGCAAAGACAGCTTTTACCAACTTCAGTGACAGCCCTCCACACCCAGCAAAAGAAATCGGTCCATACAGGTGATTTGGATCACTGGATTCTCCCAAACTCCTGACAACCTGCATGGGATTTTCAAAGAACTACAGGCATTAGGGCACACTTCCAAGTTGCTCTTAAAAGTCACCAGCTTTGGCATCTAAGCCCACAACGTGCTTTTGGAATACTCTACCTAAAAACTAGCAATTAAAGCCACAGAGAGAAACGTGCAACAGCTAACTTGCATCTCTTGTCCAAAAATTACAAAACACATCATTCAAATACACCTTTAGGTAAAATTTAGAGAATGTCTAACGTTTCCAGAAACTATAAAAGGAGCTGAGTGTTGATGGTATACAGATGGCTAACTCTTGACAGTGTTCGGACCTGGCGTTGGTCCAAAATGCCTCACTGTAGTAGAGATGTCCACAGGCAGGTGTGGAACACCATTTGCCAATCTGTGGTTAACATCTTTAAATAAAAGGAAACCAAAAAGCAAACACCATTTTTACTTTACATAATTCAACTAAGGAGCTGGGGTGGAGTGAGGGAAGCACTTTGCAAAACCTGTTTTCTTTAAGCCACATTTCAATCCTCACTATAACAATAGCTTTGGCACTGAAATGATGCTGCAGTGAAATACCAGTGTGCACAGTATCAAAACTCGTAACAGGAAACCAACAATTGGACATACTAGGTAAAGTTCATTTCAGCTTTAGTCAAGATTGTATTCAAGGCTCGAAACTATAAGTGTTACTTACTCACACAGAAGAATGCCGTTTTCTAATCCAGAACGAAAGTCTTTCTCACCAAAACTTCTGCCTGTCACTTGCTGCAAAAGAGTAGGGGGAAACAAAAGGGTGACATCTATTAGAAGATGTGCTTTACAAGAGCAATTCATAACATTCAGTTAAAGCATCTGCTGCATAGGAAACATCAGAGCTTTACAGGCCTTGCCAAAGGACTAAGTCGTGTCCGTCAACCAGTTTCTTCCTTCCCATTTCATCAAGCCATTTAACACATAAAGCAAAGTATTTGCTCTGGCCAGTGCAATTACAGATTGTAACAGAAGTGTTTTGTAGAAGTAAAAAACAAAAACGACAACTACAATGTATTCTTCAGAATATTTAAAAAATTATATTCTATAGCATTTTGAGTTCTAAAACTATTGTATTTAGACAAACGATGTATTTTCACTGCTTTTTTTTTTTTTACACCATGTTAAAAATCTTGTACTGGGCTTCAACTTTTGGCCTTTAACCTATCACCTCTATAGAATAAACAAAGGCAATTGGAAGCACTCGCATGAGTTAACAGCCCTTCAGACACACATCACAATACTCCTGGTAGTATTATATGATATTTCACATCATGAAGTCAACTGTGAGCATGAATACAAACTCATTGGAAGCTAAGGTTTAGGCATCTACTCACAGTCCTGTCAGGGATGCTTAGACCAGGAGGTACATTCTGCATTACGAGCTCTTAAGTCAGTCTGTGCTGCTTAGGAATGGACCATCTAGGAACTGTCTAGGAATCCCAGTCTCGCCTGAGGGTGCCGGATGCTACAAGCATGACTGAACCCTCATTTGTGACTCACTACCATGTTGACAATGGCTTGTCATTCATCCTCAAATCATTCTCAACAGATGACGTGTTCAGTTAAAAGTAAAGAATACTTTTTATTACTACCAACAAATATGTAAAAATAGTTGCTATGTTTAGAGAGCACTGAACAGCAACAAAACAAAGCCAAAAAAGTCTGCCTAGTTTTGAATTGTCCTCCAGGAGGTCTTCTCCTCACCCAGCCAAAACATTTACCGGATGCTTATAGAATTCTCATGGCTTGCATCCAATCTTTCAGCAAGACCCTTGCTCTGGGCATTGCTTCCACCATAGAGAAATAGTGACTTGGGGACACATCTGTCCTTACGTCTCCTTGCTGTTCCATTCAGATACAAGACCCTTCCCCTCCCAGTTTCCTGTCATAAAGACAGCAATTTATAAAAACTGACAAGTTTGGCACTTTCCCACGGGATTAGCAAACGCACCAGCTTTCACAAATGCTGGTTATAGCGACACACAGTCTTAGACAGAACAACACTTTTTTTTTTTTAATTGACGTGCAAATACAAAGCCTAAAACATAATCCCCCACTTAATTATAAACACATTGGTTTTCTTCATGTGAAGGAACTACTCCCAGCAAACTGGTATGACAGTGTGCAAACTTTAACCCCCCCATACTCTGAAAAGTATATCATAAAGACATCAGTTGACAATCAGTTTATGCAAATGCATAAACTAGAACAAGGCACTGTGTTTCCCTCATACCTCAGAAGAAACCAGATGCAATTTGCCAGTAGTGACTTCTAATCATTTAAACTATCTCTAATCATACTAAATCATCTCTAATCTTGATCTGCTGGGACAGAGGGAAATCATGACAATCAAACCATTAGCATTTGGGATGAATAATAGATGGAGCACGTCAAAACTGACTTTTATCTCACCCATAGAATAAAGTACAGGACAGAAAGAAATAGGAAGAGCTATTTCATAACAGCCTGACTCAGTGTTTTTTTCATCTATACAGAAGAAAAAAAAAGGATAGTAATTTTATTTCACTCAACATCAAACATTGCAGCTATGGAAGTCAATCTTTTTATGTGTTTGTCGAACACCCTTATTCACCAGGGAGCAGTACTGAAACTGTTAACACAATTCAGGTAAGAATCTGCCTGCCAAAAGCTGTCACCTGGGTATCACTGTCATTACTGCTGATGTAGGACGGTTTCATACACAATTTCTGGCCGCACGAATAAAATCATGAAATGCAAATGCACAGCTGGAACAACAATTAATCCAGTGGATGTACAACAGAAACTGACAGCAGGTGAGGAAAGACAGGAAGGTCCAAGAACAGTGCATGTCTGTGTGAAAAGGAACTGGAAGTAAATGAGGCATGGAAAGGTTTATGCCTACTCTAGATGGTCCTGCTGCAGAGGGGAAACATTAATCAGCTACAAGTCTCCTGATTTAGCCAATTAAAATGTAAGAACAGTTCCACAGAGAAAAGCTAGAAACTAAAAATAAGCATGAAGATGACATTATAAATGACAAAGATGAGCCCAGAAGAAGACTAAGAGGAACAAGAAGCTGCGTCCACCTTTTCCAGAGGAAATCAGAGCTCGGTTTCTTGGCATATGCACACATACGCGTGTGTGCACCCACACACGCCCCCCTCTGCAGAGGACACTTTGGGCTATACTGGATTGGGTTTGTGTGGCAAGGTTTTGGTAATGGGGGGGCTACAGGGGTGGCTTCTATGAGAAGCTGCTAGAAGCTTCCTCCATGTCCGATGGAGCCAACGCCAGCCGGCTCCAAGACGGACCTGCCGCTGGCCAAGGCCGAGCCCATCAGCGATGGTGGTAGCACCTCTGGGATAACAGATTTAAGAAGGGGAAAAAGTTGCTGCTCAACAGAAACTGCATCCAGAGAGAGGAGTGAGAATATGCAAGAGAAACAACCCTGCAGACACCAAGGTCAGTGAAGAAGGAGGGGAGGAGGTGCTCCAGGCACTGGAGCAGAGATTCCCCTGCAGCCCGTGGTGAAGACCCTGGTGAGGCAGGCTGTCCCCCTGCAGCCCACGGAGCTCCACGGTGGAGCAGATCTCCACCTGCAGCCGGGGAGGACCCCACACTGGAGCAGGTGGATGCCCAAAGAAGGCTGTGACCCCGTGCGAAGCCCGTGCTGGAGCAGGCTCCTGGCAGGACCTGCAGACCCGTGGAGAGACCCCACGCTGGAGCAGGTTTTGTGGCAGGACTTGTGACCCCATGGGGGACCCACGCTGGAGCAGTGTGTGCCTGAATGAATGCACCCCGTGGAAGGGACCCGTGCTGGAGCAGTTCGTGAAGGACTGCAGCCTGTGGGAAGGACTCATGTTGGAGAAGTTCATGGAGAACTGTCTCTTGTAGGAGGGACCCCACTCTGGAGGAAGGAGCAGCAGAGACAACGTGTGATGAACTGGCCCCAATCCCCATTCCCCGTCCCCCTGTGCTGCTGGTGGGGAGGAGGTAGAGAATTCAGGAGTAAAGTTAAGCCTGGGAAGAAGGGAGGGGTTGGGGGAAGGTGTTTTAAGATTTGGATTTATTTCTCAATACCCTACTCTGATTTGACTGGTAATAAGTTAAATTAATTTTTTTCCCCAAGTCGAGTCCATTTTGCCCACAACAGTAATTGCTGAATGATCTCCCTGTCCTTATCTCAACCCATGAGCCTTCTGTTATATTTTCTCTCCCCTATCCAGTTAAGGAGAGGAGTGATAAAGCAGCTTTGGTGGGCACCTGGCGTCCAGCAAGGGACAACCCACCACACATACCCTTCAAGAACAACTACAGCAGGCCTACAGGCCAGCCTCGTGCACATTGCTGAGATAACCTTTGCTCAGCACACTGAAAGCGGGAGGAGCCAGGATTTAAACTGACTTCAAGCAAAAGGATTGGCACTCTCGTATTTGCAAACAGAGTCCCGCATAGCTAAGTGCATACCAAAGTTTGCCCAAAACCACGTAAAAAGGAAAGAATGTGCATTAACCATGGTATCACAAAACTGTTGCATGCATCACAGGACCATGTTCATGTTATTAGTCTAAGCACTGGTCTGTTCCTACTAGCTTATCTTCTTCCACATCTGGAAAAAAGCCTCCGGTTTGACTCCTAGATGAAACTCTGAAAACACCGACATACAAGGACTAGAGGGTAGTGTTTACAGTGCTTCTACTGAACTTTATTGGACAAAAGGAAATTGTTCATCTGCAGCCAGGTACAGAAAACTGGAAAAAGGAGGAACAGATCTTTAGCCCATCAGCTTTCATACTACAGAGAACTGGTGTTCAGAACTGAACCTGCACAAAAACAGTCATGGACAAATGCAAGGTAGTCTGTATCCTGGACCACTGACTTCAGGAAAGGAGAGGGGAAGAAAAAAAAAAAGCAACACCAAAAAAAAAAAACAATGAAGATGTTAACTGAGAGAACATTGAGACCTGGCCTTTCTTTGCAAGGCCTTCTCTAGACCACCACATCTTACATGCTTTCAAGACACAACTCTATCTGCTACCTAGCATCGTTCCCACATCACCAGTACAGACTAGCACACTTAGGCAGTACAGGAGGAAGGAAGATACATGGAAGAGTTCCCTATTCATCTCTGCAATGCCCACACACTGTAATTCTCTGCAGTGCAGGGATACCAATGTTAGAACGAAGCACCTTAAAGGCAAAACACAAGCTGTATCCTGCTAATGATTACTAAAAATCCTGCCACTTCTTTAATAAGTTCTACAAAGCTGAGAGGAAAAGAGCTGCCTTTCCATATCATACTGTAAATTACAGAACAGAAGCAAAATGATACAATTTATTATTGTGCTTAATTTATGTGAAGAGGAGTTGGTTTTATTCATCATCTGGATGATATTTTCTTCTCCATAAAAAGCTGTAAGCATCTTCAACCAGGGCAATTATTTGACTGCCGGACACATTTCTCAGTTTCACTGCCACTTAACAACCCAGAAAATGAACCTAAAATGAATAATAAAAGTTTTTCTAAAAGGAATATTAGGAGACTAAACCACAGCACGCTGACTATCACAAGGTTATGGCAATGACTTTAATATGTACTTACACAGAGTAACACTTCTCATATACAGTATTGTTGCTGATTAACTCCTTTGTTCTTTGCAGTTACGCATGCCACTAAATTTATGTCATCAAGAATGGCTCTCATCCAGCCACTAACCAGTGCCATATTACACAACTCTATTTTCACTAAGCTTCAGTTCACGTTGTTTTCCTTGCGTTTTGTACTGCTGCTGGTGCTTCCCAAGATGGAGCTTGCAAAACCTCTGGTGTCAAAATAGCTTAAGGGCATGAAAAAGAAAAGGTGACAAATTAGTGAGCAGATGCTGGCCTCAGGTGAAATTTATCTTGGCCAACAAGATATAAGTAGTTGAATAAACAGTAGGTCATCAGGGACAACACTTTGAAAATAGTTAGCTTCATTTTCTATGTGCACATCCGAAAATAGCATGTAAAGCACTGAACAAAAATATAGACACAGCTGGGAGAGGTCTTTGTTATTCATTACGTGTTTTGGAGAGCTTGTGAAGCATGACAGTGAGGAAAAAGATTTTCAAAAGGTTTGGTAGGCTGTTCATTTCTTTGTACATGGGTATGCTGCATTTCCATTTTATGCAACCACTACTTTCCCCTATATAATTTTTTACTTAAATGAAAAAAGCCCACCCGGCTACTTAACTAGAAAACATACTGCTTTTACTTCAGGGAGATGTAAAAGTAAGGCTTAAACTGTAATAATCACAGGTATGTAAATAGAAAGCATTGGATCACATAAGCAGCAGGGAACACAAACCACTGAAGTTTTTAGGGCATCAGAATTTGGCACCTCTAGAGTAATGAATTCCTATTTCTTAATTTCTGACCTATCATTTGAGCTAGTAATATGAATATGCAAGTTAAATTCCTTTTTCATATAGCATAGACAAGAGATTTCTGAACTAAACAACACTGACAAATTTAAAGCCAGCTTTGCCTTTGCAGACCAGAATTGTACCACATTGCTATGGGAGCACAATGGAGACCCTTCACCAGCTCCTGGTTCTGCCACGTATTGTTTGTGTGATGCTTTGGTCTCTGCAAAAGTGGACAAAATGCATCATCTAGGCATGAGCTCACTCTCTCTTACTCCACAGCAAAGGGATATAAATTGCTAAAACCATAGCAATGTAAGTCAGTCCTGAACAGGGTTATTACAAATATTAGGAAGCTAACTGATTTAGTACAGACAAACTTGAGGACTGCATGAATGGAGCTTTCCAAGAGCAACAAACACTGGTCTAGGCATACCTATCTTCCAGGAAAGCTGAATGATGACAAGCACTCTGCACAAAGCTTTCCAAGGTATTACAGTATTGAGGTAATTTGCTAGTGAAATCAATAAAGGGCGTACAACTTAAATACCTTTAGTGTGTATTGCTACTCTCAGTGACAAAACCAGCATGAGCTCAGAATGACTAATGTGGCCAGCAATGAAGCACCTGAAATTCTGTGGTATGGAACTTGAAAATTTAAAGAACGCATAGGAGGAAGCAGGGAGATTTCACACTTGGGTAGCAAGATTAATCTGCAAACAAAGCACTTAAAGTTATTTATTTTTAGATCTTCCACTTTCTGGTCACTTAAGTTTAACTGCAATTTGCAAAGTTCACTAGCTGTGCTGAAGTCCCCTTTGTTCTCTTCGCCTGGCTATTCACTCTCATACTATTCTTTAAAGAGCCAGGGAGTTGACTTGCTCTTTTTCACACTTCCTAAGTTATGAACTCCATTTTTTCTACCAACAACAGAATAAAATAGAGGACAGCATATTCTCCTCCATTTGCTTTAAATGCCCGTCTGCCACACCGTCAGTTGGGTTAGCTGAGTTTGGTGTCAACATATAGCATGGGAGAACCATTCCCACCAATACAAACATACTCCCAACTCCTTTGGGGGACCCAATTCTAAGTCCTCACTAGAGAAGTTATTTCTTTACTACAGTACACTAGTCAATGCCTTTTCTTTTCCATGAAGGGAGCAACAACTAAAAAACCACAACAGCTGATTTATTTTTCCTGATCCTTTGCACAGTTTAGTGAGGACATGATCCTATGAATGGACACATGCATTTATATTTAATGTATAGACTAGAAGAACAGGTTCAGGCAGTACTCCATTTAGGAAACATGACAAAAGAAACATAGAAAGAAGAGTAAAACAAATGCACCACCAGACAGAAATTTCTACTCCAGGCCTCCACCATCCCTATTCTTCCTATTAAACAAGAATTTACCAAGACGAAGACAACAGAGCTCCACTTACACTCAGGACAAACCACAAGCCAACGCTGAAATGCTACAGAGCAACACTACTCCACTCACTCAGGCCTTGAGTTTACCAAGTCTTTGACAACACCCCTTCAATGTTTTCATATATACCAACAGAGAGAAGAGATCAGCCTCTGAGCAGCTGCACTACAATTCTGCCTGCTGAAAGGCCAAGACTTGATGGGAGAAGACAACTGCAAGCAAACGAGGCTTATTGCTGCTGATAAAGCACAGACATCAGTATATTCCTCCTTTCCCCATTAACATACCACCACCATCAGCAGCTATTACCTACCTAAGGCTTTAAAGCTAAGTCTGGGAAGGTTTTGTCCTTAATAATCCTGCCCATCACCAGAGCTTTCCACACTGAAATTCTGCATTGCTAACAGTAGTATTATACACACAGGGTTGCCATACGTTGTTTGGATTTATGATCTTGCAGAGCCGCGCGCATTTCTGCCAGGACATCTGGTAGTATAATCCTGCTTGGCTGGCAAGCTGCTAAGGAGTGTTAAAATTTCATGATAGAGTAAAATCAGCCTCCTTTTTCATCTCCCCTCCCTAATGGTGTTTGTATACATTCTCAGGTGCATTGCCAAACATTGCAGCCTTCCCTTTGGGGTGAGGTGGGGCAGAAAATGTTTCATTCAAGGTTGAACATTTTGTGGAGAAAGAGAGCAAAGAGCAGCAAGAGAGAACTTAAAAGCGACTTCCGCCAGACTTCTCTTGGCTGCAGCACAAGCCCTGAAAGCTTCACCTAGCAGCAGGTCATCTGTTACATCACATTGTATTTGACAGTCAGTAAATTGGTATTGCATTGCTGTTTCATGGGTAACTAGATTCTTATCCGTACTTCAAGCGGTATTATCAAAATTAGATACCAGATGACAGACATGACAGAACACCCTAAGATATCTGGTTTTAATCAGTGGTTCAATTTAAGGTTCTTTTTATTGCTAAAACAAAAAAAAAAAAAAAAAAAAAGAAAAGAAAAAATAAGGTCTCTATGAGAAAAACTTATTTCCTGTACTGTGAGATCCATCATCTCTTTATTAGTTTTAATGGGAATTAAAGAAGGGGGGCAGGGAGGGTAGGCTCCTGCGTTAGATTTATCAGTCAAGTGTTCATCCTCCTTCTTGACTGGGGAGAAGGAAGAACGAGGCATTATTTCAGGAAAATAACTTGTATTAAATGGAAGCTACATCTTACCATAATGGTATGTTCTTTAGCTCTGTACTCTTTTCTGTAAAAACAAGACCCCATGCAGACAGTCAGAGGAGCAGAGATCAGGATTAGCATGTACGATGCAGAGCCAACAAGTACAACACACCAGAAGACAAGAGTGCAGGATGCACCTCCTCAGTCTGAGGCCCTTGTTTAATCTAGCCCTGGCCGTCTGGAGAGCCTGGCCTCAGTCCTCTACACCACCTGGAGAAAGCTCCCTGTTCGGCTACCCCTTTTAGTCTGCACAACTTACACCAGTTCAGGGTGAACCAGTACTTAATGGCAGTCCCTGCACCTTTAAAGGGAAGAGGAGCAGATGACTAATAATTACTAGCTATCATGAACACCTTTTCCCAAGGTCTTATTTTCTCACCCAACCAGGCTAAACAAGCAGGGTGCTCACTGAAAAATGAAAGGCTGATTAAAGTTGTTATGAATTTTCCAACCTCTTCAGTGTGATCCCCTGGGGCTTGCCATGGACAGACAAGCACCTGCACTGCTTTCTATTGTCATTCTTGAGTTGCACGCAGAAAAAAAGTGAATACAGGCAACTACTCTCAAAAGCAGTAACTATTGATTTAGCCCTTATTATTTCCCTAACATGATCCTTCTTGAAGCTGGAATCAGTGCTGATGGGGGGAGATAACTCAAGCTCTGGCTACAGAACTCAGAAGTAGCTGTCAGACCAACACATGTCAGCCTCACATTTTATCACCAAGCCAAAGATTTTTTTAGCCAAGGCCAGGAGAAATTTTTTCCGTTGCCTCAGGTTGATTACACTAGCAACTATCCAGCAAAACAGGAAATCGGGTTTCTGGCCATCTCTAAAAGAGCAAAGAATTAGAATAAACATTGTTTTATCCTTTAACTCCTTTTTCTAGTTGCAGTATCCCACCATCTTGAGAAACTGCTCCTCCAAAATATATGCTACATTGCATCATCTACATGTCAAAACTGAAGCATCTGCTAATAAAACCCTCTATTTTCTCTCCTCCAGCTTTAGAAAGTTTAGACAGTCCTGAATCAGAAGTGTTTAAAGCTCTGTCAACTAATTACAGCTGCAGAGGCAGAGCAAAACACAGGCAGCAGACTCCTCATTGAGCCCAACATCTTGTCTCACCCTCGAAGCAATGAATAGATCAACAGCTCTGTAGGAGATGATGGGATTGCTGCAGTATCTAGATTTGTTAATCCCCACTTCACACTGCTCTAACCTATTTTACATTATCGCTGCATTTGTGTTTTACAAGACCACTGCGCTACTTCTTCTTGGATGAGCAGATTTTTGACACCAGCATGTTGCTTTTTGCCAGGAATGTGTGTGCTTCTTGGCAGACAACTTTAAAACTGCACACATTTAAAGCTGGACAGAGACAGAAATACAAACATACAAGAAGCTCCAAGTTAGAGAGTCACAGCACTAGAAGCACTTCAGCTTGCCATTAACCACTGTCAACAGAGAGACTACCAAAGCTCAGTACTATTACTGGGCTTTTGCAATGAAAAATGTCTGCTAGGAGACAGCAGCTTCCCTTTTTGAAGAAATTAGGTGTTCACTTGAGCAAACCATTACTGAATTTAACCAGCCATTCAAAGATGACACAATGTCTTAAGGTCTCAGTGGAGCCTCTGAAATGCCAATGATGAGCATCAGTAGGCACCAGTCTACCTTGAAGCCTTTAAATTTAACGTCATCAAGTCATATCAAGACAAGTCCATATGTAAAGTGTCCCATTTAGAGTCTGTACAATTTAAATATATATATAAGGATAGCTCAGCAAGGTATTTTAAGACCTGGTTCTCCAGACAATAAGCCTGGAAGCCCAGAGCAAGCGAAGCAGGAAACTGTCAATGGGAATAAGTCACTTCATATAGACACCACTGAAAGGCATAATTCTATCTACTGTCAATATAACTCTGAAAAACTCTACTCCTTTCAAATAAAAGGGAAGGAGGAAAAAAACCCCAACACTTCTGAGAGCAGTATCTGAGCTCCTTGGAGTTGCCTCCAAACTCTGGATTGTCACTTGGCACATTCTCCAGCAGGAACAGAGCTGCGTGCCACAGCTTTGCAGTCACTTGCAAACAAACCGCAAAACTACCAGCTTCTAAACAGGAAAAAATGTGCATTTCAAAAATCACAGAATGAAGAAAAATTATCCACTTTCCTTGAGAAAGAAAGCTAACCTTAATTCAGTCGTACACTTTTGAGACCTTCATTAATAACTCTTTGGAAGTAAATCTATTTTGTTCCTGCCTCTATAGAGACACACTTAAGAAAAGGCATTCACACTCTGAATGCTTTTCCAGCTAAGCCAGTTTTTAAACACCATTTGGCCACCAAACAAGGGTGGAGCTATATTCACAGTGCTGTCAGGGAGCAGCAAGGGCCATCTGCTCCTTAAGGGCAGGCAAGCCAGGAGATGAGGGTGGCCCCAGCACAGGCTGTGTCCTCACTGATGGGACATGGTCGCACTGGGCATGAACTGAAAGGAAAAGACAGGTATTGGTAACAAGGTCCATCCATGGCATCAGACATGACAAAGCGATGAACCAGCTCTAGGGTCTGTCCAGGGAGTTCAGTCAGGAGCAAAAGGAGATAGGGCCAGAGACAGGACTGGAAACAAGGCTACAACATGGGTCCAAAGTTCATCCAGGAGCCAGGACCAAAGACAAGGAATGGATACAACCTACAATGTACATACATGGGGTCCATCCAGGAGACAAGGTACCTACAGCATTATGCTGCATGCCAACAGCAACGGCTCCAGAAGCACCACCTCTGAAGCCATGACAAACCTGACCAAGGAGCAAGAAACAGAACAAGCAACCAGAAGGCTCACTCTACAAGTGCCATCTCTGCTGCCAGATACTCCAGACACCAAGAATACCCCTGCAATCCACAACAATTACTGGTTCTCAATGACGCTGATTCACTTTACTCATCCTATGGCAATAGAAAAACTCCTTTCTTCCCTTCTCACATCTTGCACGAGAACTGAAGAGGGTAACACATCCACAAAGAGAATGACACCATAAGGGAAGAAGCAAAACCAGAAAAGAAATAGGAAGGTATGCTGAAACAGAACAAGTACATTCCTCCAAATTATGATGAGACTACAAGTAGATAGAAAGCCTATTGCAGCCACTACTGGAGTGGACTGGTTGTCTGTTCTCCCCCCATTCTGCTCCATGTCTCCCATGTCCCAAATCCTGAAGGAGAGGCAATAGCCCTGCAGAAGGAAACAGTGGCTGCCATTAATGCTCCAGACAAGAGAAACACTTAAGAACTGCTAGAATCAACTGATGTTTTAGAGCAAGTGGACATGATA
Source organism: Buteo buteo (assembly GCF_964188355.1). NCBI lineage: Eukaryota > Metazoa > Chordata > Aves > Accipitriformes > Accipitridae > Buteo > Buteo buteo. The sequence continues at coordinate 26,900,908 of NC_134171.1, read as the reverse complement.
TGGTGGTAGATTTGACTGCCTTTAAACAGAAAAGAAAGTACTTCTATAAGATTTCAAATCACAGCCTACTCTTGAAAAGGCACTTCCAAGAGCAGCCACCAGAAAAAAAAAAAAAAACAAACAAAAAAAAACCCAAAAAAACAAAAAAACACATCCTATTCTTTTTTTCACCTTCTGCACTATTTCTTCTTCCCCTCCTCCTCCCAAAGTCACATTCTTCCCCAACTAAAGAATGTTTAGACATATCTTTCAGCAGATTGCTCCCATAGGAGCTAGTTATCTTGCACTGCATAATGAGTACTAGAATTGAAAGCCATTTTTTCATTCATCTGATTTAGCTGGAATAGAGCAGTTACATGTAGGTACCAGTAGAGTTTTCTGCTAAATGGAATTCATAAATCAGTATTGTTGTCCCCTGCAATGACAAACACGCCACTTACAGATCCAGAGCATCAAATCAAGACCTATTTACAAGGTTGCCCCTGAGACAGAAAAACAGCAATGTTACACAGGGTAAGTTGTTGCTATTTTCTCCCCTGCTGCTGCAGATACAGGGAGCCTTTGTTTGGAGGACATTGAGAACAGAGGGAGAAAAGGGAGGAGGATTGATGATGCTTACAACAATAACAAACACTGCTCTCTTCTATTGCTAGAGCACCTGCTGCCTCCATCAGTTCAGGCTCATCCATCATGCAGCACGCCAGCAGCGACAGCTCCAGAAGCACCAGCTCTGAAGCCATGACAGACCTGACCAAGGAGCGAAGGCACAGAACGAGCAACCTCTCATTATCAAATCAATGAGCTGCACTAGCACGCATTCTCTTCCCTCTTTATGGCTCGGTGAAACAAATACTAGGAACAATTAGATTAAGCATCTGGTTCAAATACAGACAGAGGAATAAAAGAAATTTGCCTTCAACAAAATTTGTCAGTTTAGCCTTGTAGTAAAGAAATTCCTGAAGAGAAAAGGAAACCCGTCAGCTATTTTAATTGCTGTTACTTTTATTTTTACTGTTAGTGGAAACCATGTAAGGTCTAAAGTGGATTGAAAGGAATGTAATTATTTCATTGTAATGCTTTAACAGTGGAGAAGGAACCTATTAAAAACATGGTTCACTTTTCCAATCTAAACAATGAGAACTGCAAGTTTCAAAACATTTGCTACATTTCTACAATTTCAAGAAATCTTTGATTTGGCCACTTTCCTGGCAGAATCAGACCTGTCCCATGAACATGTTCATGCTTCCCTCATTCCACCAATCCGGATCACCTCACTCATGCCAACAGGGCAAGTCAAATGCTACATTAAACATGAAGCACTGGCAGGACTCAACATTGAAAAATATATTTAAATACATTATCAGCGTTGGATTGCAAAGCACTTTTCAGAATTAGTTGATTAATTCACAACTTTCCGCTGTCAAAATGAGAGGAAAAAGCATGATTGATTGAAGCTCTTTATCAGCACATTGGTTTTCCATGTACCTCCTGACACTCATGTACACTGAGCAACCTTCCTCAAATGTGAAATAAATTTTAAAAATCCAGAGATCTTGAAACTGGTCATTAATTAATCATATGACTATATAAAAAGGAAAATAAAGTTTCTTTAAGTTACTTTCCTAAATAAGTTGTTTTCAAATTTCACATATTATTCAAATAGTGGATGAAATTAAAGGCAAATATATATCATCAACAACTTTCTCTGTTCCTATTAAAAAGCACACAGTACTGACAATGTTATGTGGCACTCATCACTAATACAGTACTTGCAACCATGGAAGAGCACTACTGTCTTACAAACAAGACGATGAACCAGAACTGTCAGAACAGGAATACCTGCCTAATCTACAAGCAAATTTGTAGACAACATGGCAGGGGGAGGGAAGAAAAAGAAAAAAAATCCACAACAAAAACCCACTACAACATATTTAAATAGTACAGATACTCTGTGTATCAGCCAACATTTTTTGGACAACACTGCACAACATTCTTTTGCGAAGGCAGTCACTTTTAAGAAATTCTGTTTCTCTCCCCTTGTTTTTTAATGTGAAACGTTATCTGCATGACAGCAGGAGCTTTGCTGCTGAGTTCACATGCTCATATAGTTTTTCAATCCTGACTGTCTGCAAGTGCACCAAAGCCATATTAAAACCTAAGATAATAACCCCTGTGATGTTTCAAAAGGGAAAGCTCAGGAAGAACCCCAAGCTTCTTTCTCCCTGGCTAAAATTAAAAGTGTCTCTTGCAATCAGCTGACTCTTAATAGGTGCAAATTCTAAACCTCTCATGCTAATTATTGCCCAGCTTAGGTTGGAAGAAGCAGTCACCTACGGCAAGCTACCAGGAACAGCTGTCTGATAACAACCTGTCATGTGGAATTAAGGGCAAGTGTTTAAGACTTCCCATGAGATGGGGAAAAAGAAAAACACACAAAAAAAAGCAACCGACACAGGTTTATTTGCTATAAAAGCATCAGTTGACACCTCATTGAAATTTGGACAGTTTCATCTTAACAGTCAATGCAGTTTCTGAATGTGCTTCCTAATTTTTCTGTGACTAGGGGCAGACTGTTCAGCAGAATATGAAAAGGTTTATATGGAGTTGGAGAGGCTGCTGGAAAACCAATGTTATTTTGCCAAGACTGATCTGCTGATACATTTGCAACCACCACCTGATTTAGCTATGCCAGTTAATCTGTCTTAAAGCTAATTTTTCTTCTGGTATCAATCCTACCATTGCTGGTTTTGTACATGACAAGAGGCATGAGCTGGCTCATTTTAGCCAAAACAGGAATACCAGCACACTCTCCAACCATCTGTTTTTACCATACACCACAAAGGTTGGCCAAATAATTTTAAGTCCAGCGCTTTTATAGTGTTTTGCATACTCTGCACTCCAACTGCACAATTTAAAGAACTGCTAGAAATTTTCTCCCAATTAGCTTGAAGTGATACCTGCTTATACTCATCACTCTACCTTTCAAAACATCAGTAATTTTACCCCTCAGCAAGAGAAAGAGGTATTTTTCCTCAATCACGCACCGCCAGCAGGTACAAATGTTTAGTAGGAAAAACACTTATGTGGGAACAAAGGAATTTAATAAAACGAAGTTAAAAGAGAGAAAGTTAATCCTCCTGCTGCCTCAGCACATGGTGGATGGTGCAGGCAAGGGGGCAGGAAGAAGAGAAGGGCAAGCAGTGCTCGGTACCTCGATTGCATAGTACTGCATCCCATTAATTTTGTGCATATCACTTTCAGATGAAGTCTGCGCATGAATTTCCCCTGCTTTCTCAAAGTCTGACTTGAGTAAAAATAAGAGAAAACACCTGAGGATAAAAATGAAGTTGCAGACAGGAAGTACTTTATCCATTAGGAGCTACATATAAGTCCTTTTGAGGCAGGCTAACTCCAACAGAAAAGCACAGCTACCATCTCCAAATGTTACAAAACCCATGCTCGTCCAAACTCTAGAAACTCAAGAAGAGGCCTCGCAACATGCATTAGTTCGTTTTTGTCTTGATGAGCTGACACCATGTAATGCAAAGGCATTTGCATTAGTACAAAATTATCAAGTTAAATAAACTGTCTCAAGAGTTAATTGTATCTTCTTACTGCCTGTCTGAAGAATCATTATATAATGGAACAAAATTGGATGTCTATTAATATGAAAAAACCAGATTCAACATCAGAAAAAAAATACTATTTTTGTATGTTTCGCATCCAAACCACAAGGCAGCAAGCACTAGAATTTTCTCCAAGACTAATAAAAGTTAAGTTACTTTGTGGTCTTTGGTTACTGGGTTAAAACCAGATATATTGCTTTAAAATTTTGTTTTTACGTAGCAGGGTTTACAATTTAAACCAGACACCAAATGCAAATGAACATTTAGACAATTGAAGACGGGTTTTGAATACTGTTTAGCACCCCTCCACCTCGGTCTGAACTGCCTCTTGAGCTGCTCCACAAAACCACATCCTCTCCATGACTCAGTCATGCCATTTTCTGCCCCCCTCCTCTCCAGCATAACTCCATACGATAGGACTGATTTTGGCCACTTGTTAGAGAAACTGAAATGGGATTCTGTAGAGACAAGCTTCAGATTAAATGACCTCGTATTTTCGCATTTTAGTGGCATTTTTTTTGGCTTCAGATAGCAAGGGAAGATGGATTGGCCCTGCCTAAAGCCAAAATTAAGAAGTGTATTGAACAGGCAAATTAGATAAATATGCCGTCCTTTGCTACATCACCAACAGACAGTGATGTCTTTTGCAGACCTCATAAGTAGAAGCAGGCCACTACATCTAGATGTCCAAATGTGCCACTCGTTTCTTCTACAACAATTTGCAAGATAACCCTTGCAAAGCTGAGCAGAGGTACTGACTAAAATGAAAGGCAAGTACTTTTTAAAGACTTGTCCAGAGAAAGTCAGTGACCCACACGATCACACAGCATCCGTAACTCTTGCGATTTATTCTTATGAAATAAACCACATGTGGATAATGAGGAAAACCCCAACCAATAGAAACAACAGAAATCCAAGCTGATACATTTAGATTAGCTGTCACAATACAGAGGAGATAAAATTAAAAGTGAAAATGCAAAGTTTATTTCAGTCTATTCCTAATGCTAGCTCATGATCCCTTTATCTTCACTGACATTGCTGTGACTCTCTTCAAACCCCTCTGGTTTGCTACTGCCACCCATGTAACACTTGTCTTCTCATTTTTGATCGTCCCACTCTTGCTATTATTGTCACAGTAGCACATTTCCTCTAGTTTATCCAGTTTTTTACGCTAAGAATAGAAAATAAGTATCTCCACTCCGGAGAGGAAACTAACTTCTAGTTAAATATCCCTTGAGCATCCAGTTTGGTTTCTCATTCATTTTCAGTTAGGCATGTAGTATTTGATACCAAGGTAACAACAACCATCCCAACTTCTATTAAGATTCGTGAAAACTAAGCCATTCAGTTCTCAACAGGGAACCAACTGTGTCTTAACCAGTTCAGCTATTTGCAGACCATTTCTGTACAAGAATTAAAGAAGGTGCTACTGTCTGCAGCTAGTAACTCCCACGCAGGGCAAGAAGGTTGAGATTTGCTGCTTTTTTCAAGTGCCCTAAAATAAACAAATCCCTTTGTTCCTTCCCTTTGTAGTAACAGGAGTGACCAGATGGGAAAAAAAAATCATCAAACAAAGGTTTTCCTGATTATACCCATTTTATTATAAACAGCTGGTTTTCTCCAAGTCATTCCTAGATCTTACACAACTTCTTGTTGGCCTTACACACAAAAATAATTTTTTATTCTATCTAAAATCTACCAGTTTTATATCTATCTACATAAAAGGATTTTAAATCTTCATATTGTTGATTTGCATTCATTCAACAGCTAAATACAATCAACAATTTAACAGACAAGATGATTGCTGCAGCTAACACATTCTACAGGTTTTATCAGTTTGCAAATTCACAGAGCAACCTCCCAGGGGCCAACACTTACATGTCTCACAATCAAAACAAACAAAAATCTGCAGTCCTCAGAAGATATTTAGTAAACAAAACAAGGTGTGTGCTGACTGCAATATTAGCATAAACAAATACCACTAAAATAATTTTTTCCCATACTTTAGAAGTCAGAACTATTTCTAAATTCTCAGCAATACAGCACAACCTGAATCTCTGCTCAAAGTCACCTTAATGCTAGGAGATCAGTGCCTAAAAAAGGACTCTGAAATAGTACCTTTCCCCCCAAAAAACCTAACAATTTGACAGAATCGCAGAACAAGATACTAATGAGGCTGTTTGTAATTAGCTTGGAAAAAAGAAACATCAGCAATAAACCTGCCAGCTCCTAGGCTGACTGCAGCCCCAGAGAGTAGGAGGGAGCTGAGAAGTATTGGCAGAGCCTCCCAGAGTAAAGGCTGAGGGTGTGAGAAAGGAGAGGAAGTGGAAAGCGAAAGGGCGACGGTTCCCTAGCCTCTTCCAAGACTTTCGTCTGCAAAGTATCTATATGCATTAGCGAAACCATGAGGTTACGCTGCTAACAAACTGCTTGCAGCTTGCATCCGTGTCTGCGACATGTATGTGACTGAACAGGTCCTGATGCACGACAGCGGGCAGCTGACTCGAATCAGAAACTTCAGTCTCATCGGTATCAGGGGTTGCCACATCTAAGCTGTGTTTAATAATAGTATTACAAACATTCAATACTATTTTTATGTTTATTAAATCAAGTAGCAAATAAAAAAAAATCTAAAGAACTTAACTGGTTTTGAACATTGTGCATAACCTGTACTGAAGACTTTTGAAGGAAGCTGCAAAACAAAAACAAGTTTAAATTTAAAAAATGTGTTTGGAAACATTTCAGCTGCCTTTTTTTTTTTTTTTTGGTATTTCACATGAAACTATTTGTGGTTTAGCTCGGAATTTTTTAATATTCATTTGATTCAGTGAACAGATGCCAAAGCTTCATCTCAAAATTCTGTTTAAGAGTTTAATTTATTTTTGAAAAGGAGCTAATAGGTTTTAAATATCTAACTCTTCTTCAGGAAAAAGCCCAGAAACAAAACCCAGCCAAAGGTCAGACTTGTTAAACACATATATCTATGAAATCCAGATTAAAACAGTGCTTCCTGCAATTAAAATATTTGCTACATTTCCCACTGCACTCAAAATTCAGCCTTTTTGCTATTGGGACAGAGGGCAAAAATGAACCCTCTTCTAAAACTAAAAGTTTAGAAACATCCAGCTGTGCAACTTCTGAACTACATAGAGCCACACCAAATATATGCATGCTTTGGAGAGGTTATCCCCCTCCCATACCCTAGGTATTCATATGACCAAGGGATGAGATAAAAGCAGCTATCGGATCCAAAAGTCAGGAAACCGGGAATTCCCTGTTACACTCCAAGCCCAAACCAGATGCCTGCACCTGCACCCCAGCAGCTCCCTCAGCTACCACCGGACCAGCCCAGCACCGCCCTGAGCCCCACTGGAGACCCCCCCCGGGACCCCTCTCACACCACCTCCCACCATCAGCTCCTGCTGATGCTCCCCTTCCCAACGCCACCGCCAGATGCTGGAAAAAACTTCGCAGCCACTCCCAGGCTGACTGTAAGGGTCATCAGTGAATCCTAGAGAAATCTGGCACAGAGCAGGAGGAGGAGGACAAACATTACTGCCAAAACAAGTTCTGGAGTTATGACGCCTAAGACACAGGTATCTGGGTCCAGTTTGCAGCTCAGCCACGAGCTGCTTAGCTTAGAAAAAAATATCAGCATATCAATTGCGTTATACAAACCCAGCCACTTGGCCAGCATTTTTAATCTCTCTTTGCATGGGGACTTTTTTTTTTTTAAATGTTATCTTTGAGGTTAACTATTTAATCAGTATATTATTTTACAAAACAATGCACCTCTCACCAGCTTTTAAAATCTAATTATTTTTCTGGACCAGTCTCTCACATAATACAGTTACTTTACAAAAATCAGGCCACCCAATTTGCAGGTATAAGCACTTAACATGTTAGAGATGGAGGCACTCTCTACAACAAAAAAAACCAAAACACACAAAAAAAAACCCAAACCCAAACCTGTTCACAACTGTCAGATTAAGTAGGACACACAGAGAAAGGAATGTAAGAATCTTGGACTAATAGTTCTGTAAAAACAGAAGCTAAACCTCCTCAAATGCGCTCTTCATTAAAAATAAGTTAACTTCTGAAAATTGAGTATTTTTCTGTAAGTTCCCTACAACTATAAAAACAAATAGAAAGCTTTTTCCACACAGTTAAGAGCTAAAATTTCTTTCTCTATATAGAATACAATGATCATTTTGTTTTAAGAAAATCATCTACAATTCAAAACAAACTACTTTCAGTTCCTGAGGCTCCCACCAGTCATGCAGCTGAAAAAAATGGCATGTAAATAGCACAAGATACATTTCATGCACCAATTTGCATTTGCCATCTCAGTTACCCTCTCTGGAGATGAGCTTTTCTCCACTTCTCAAATCAAAGAGACACCAATGACCAGCTTCATGTTCTCACATTTTTTTTCCTCTCCCTTCTCAGATCAGTTCTCACCTTCTGCAATAGCATTTTTCAGTCCCTCACAAAACTATATAGAATTCAATTCAGCGGATGCTTAGGCCAACTCAGAGCTGACTACTTATCCTAGTGCATCTGAACATAGAGAATATCCTGGTTAACCTGTCACTCAAAGCAGTAAGCTGGAACCAAAAGATGTAATGGCAGTCTGCACACTACCTTTTGAAATAAATGCTCTCCCAAGGAGTAAGACAGAACTTAAATATAAGCATTTCCTCCTCCGCCATGATGGAAATATTACTTTATCTTTGCTTTATTCCCAGGCGGTCACCTGCTTCATTTAGAGGCTCTGCTGGACAAAACCCCTAATGTTCGGAAAGGCCCAAAGAGGCAAAACCATCTCTGTCTCAAACTTGAATCAAATACTTAAAACTCAAAATATATGAAGTTTAGTTTAAATCAAATTCATTAAAAAACAAGTATTTTGACATTAACCATTACCAAGAAAACCCCTCCACAGCAGCAGTTACTCTTCCATATTAAATCCAAAGGAAAGCACTCTTATTTCTTTATTTTTAAAATTATTATTTTTAATTATGCAAATTTTTCTGAATTCTGCTCTAAGCTCCAGTACTCTCAGGGAACTACCTCTGACATATATTGGTGCTTTACCAATCTAAAAAACCCACATAAGCAGTTATACTGATGCAGAATAGCCTAAATCACTTTTTACACTGTCTTTGAAAGACATCCCAGGGAGGATGCATAGCAAGCACAGACCGTTGAAGACCACAATTCCATGTCCAATGACATGGAAGTCAATAAACAGCCTCATTCTGAAACAACATTAAATTGGGGTTTATTACTGACTCTGTTAAGAATTGGCTTCTATTTCTTTTGAAAATCTCACACTGAACTAACTGGGCTTCTTTTATAAGAATGTACTATTATCCAATAAAGAATTTAGTCTGCTATACATGTGAATGAAAAACTAGCAGCAAGCTAAAACAAACATTACATACAAAGACAGCTATCAGCAAAACGCTAAGGCCACTAAGCCACAGGATCAAAAGCCATGCATTTCAACTATAGCATTAAGAAAAAATAAATTCCTTGAGCTTTGAAACTCGACAAAGTAACAGATGAGGTAACAGAACGCATCATCTATGGCAGTCCACTTGCGTAACACAGGACTTCATAGGTTTAAACAAACAAACAAAAAAACCACACACACAACAAAAAACAAACTACACTACGAAAATGTAGCAAGGAAACACACACAAATAGCACGTTATGCGTCCAGATGATTAGCACACCCTTGAATTGCCCAGCGGTGCCATAAAAATCAATACTGCCATCACTAGCAAGAGGCCACATGCTTTATGCTAACCATGCCTCACGCTAACTTTGCGGTACCCCAGTCCTGGCATGTTGGGCTCGTTACCAGCAGAAAGGAGAACCTGCTGCATGAGCTGGTGCTTGGTGCCCAGCGTTGCTCATTACAGTGTAGAGTAGAAGCACAGGGTGACAGCAAAGGCCCTGAAACACGGGCACAGGCTGGCAACAGAGACCCCAGGACTGTACGCAACTCACTGATGGTCAGTTGTTGGTCAATGGAGAAAAGCAACCTCGAGAGCCCGGAAAAGATTGCTTGAAGCTTGACAGAAAGCAAAGCAGCAGGAAAAGGCACTTGATCCAGCCCAGGAAAGAAAGACCATCCACATCACACAGCACACAGCCCAGGGTGTGTAGGCCAAAGGATGAGACCCATTTACAGGCTCCCACATCTCACAAAAGGACAGGATCTCCAGCACGAGTGGGGGACTGCCATGAAGGAGTCACCATGGGACTGCTGGAGCTGTACTCCGGCCCCTGCTCTCCCCACCAGCTCCAAGGACCTGCCTCTGCACTTGTGTGCTCAGAGAAGCTCCACTGCCCCTTCTCCTCCAACCAGCCCTGACTCACCACAGACTCACAACCAGGGTCCATGCCAACCATCCAGGACCATGTACAAGAATGTGTGTGGGCGTTTTCCTCAAAAAGTCTGGACTGGAGCCATTTAACTTTGAGACTTACTTGTTCAGTAGTAGCATCTAAAAGGGTCTTTCTGAAAGTAGATTTTAAAGACTGAGGTATACGTAAGCTGCTGTCCCTTTCTGCCTACCCCTTGATACGCCTTTAGAAGTTGAACTCAGCTAGTTTCTGCTTCCACATGGGGTCATAAAAACCTTGCAGCTGCAAACTCCACGACAAGAGAGATCAGTCCTTATAGCTGAATGTACTCTGGCAGCTTACTTGTAAAAGACGCACAATTAAAGGTAAAAAAAAGAAAGTAGAGTTGCTCTTCTTTTACCTCATGCAGTTCTTCTTTCTCCCTCAATTCCTCCATTGACCAATGAACTCTGCAAAAAGTTCTGGTGGCTACTTTACCACTCTATTTAAGGCCATAACTTGCAATTTACTAAAGCAATGGTAATTAACTTCGGGGGACATGAACTGTTTACCATGTACATTTGAATGACTCACTATCTGTCCCAGGGAAAGAATGGTAATATACCAGGAATTGCTCCATGCAGTACAAACGAGAATGAAAGCATATCTGTTTGAGAGGCAAGTGCATCAGAGATCCATGTTTTTCACATGGCAACCTTGGTCCAAAGTAGTTTATTAAAAAAACCGCAACAAACAAGCCTATGCACTTTTCCCATTTACTTACCCTTCAGAAAGTGTCCACCAATGCATTCTGTTTATTCTATATCCACATAAAGACAAATATCTACATTTTTATTGCCTACATTCATGAGGTCTCATTATTTTGTTCATCCTGACAAGGTAACTAACTCCACCACTTTAAAGACAGCCTAATTTATATGCATTCAAGCGTCCTCAGTCCTATCATCCCTATCTTAAAATGTGCATTTTCAAATTTTTATTTTTCCTTACCAATATCATTTCACTTAGTTACGATACTATAAATATTGCCTGAAGTCAAACCAGCATTTACTCCACTCACATCTATTTAACACTAGCTCTCCCAAATTTATGAAGGTGGCTGTCTGATAAAAGAGTCAGTGCTCCTTAACTGAGACACACCAAGCATTCAGCTGCAGACCATGGAAGCCATAGGGTAATTTACAAAGCCAAGCCAAAAAGAAGTATTTTTGCACCCTCTTAAATTATCAGGTTAGTAGATTCCACATTTTGCAAACAATTTTACATTATTTGTATGTCACCAGCATCCTTTTCTGTTACTTGAGGGGCAGTATAAAAGATTTCTGAATTTCAAATAGTCCTGCAGGGTCTCAGCCTGGCTAGGCACACCCTGTCTTCTCCAAAGTGTTTTATTTACAAGGCAGCATTGCAAAATGTACTCTGGCACCATCAACCTGCTTTTCATGCTACAGAGGAACACTAAAAGGATTAGGGGATTTTACCAGGATGCTGAGATGTTTACCTAGGAATCATCACCAGCAGTATAAAAGGACTAAAGCTATGCTGGGAGGGTGTTTTCATCCTTTATTAATGAAATTAATCGTTTCTAATAGTAAGTTTCTAGTGAATGCAAGCTGCTCTTGTCAACATCGAAAAAGCTAGGGTCTTGATCTTAAAAAATCTGTGATCCTCCACACTAAGTAGTTAGTCATTATTAAAAGGGCATCCAACTCTTCCCTTTGCCACACAGTCTGGGGGCGGAGGGGAATGTGTTGCTCTTTTCTCCTGAATTAGAGGCTGTTCTGCTGGAGGAATACTAAAGAAACACCATCATTCTCATCAAGCACTCAGTCACATCCTTCTCTCCAGCAAAGTCAATTTTCTACACCTCCCTTAGCTTGCAAAATAAACGCTAACACATCTCAGGTAAGGATGCCATCTAAAACTTTTAAGTCTCTATAAAATGATAGAATTGCATTACATGTTTATACTAGAACTCTGTTGATGCATATAAAGGACAAGGTATATTTCTTGTAAAAGATTTGTCATTTGGCATGTAGCACCAACTGCTTTATTCAGTTTTCTCCAATTAGCAGAGTTATTTTCCATCCAATTAAAAGAACAGGGTATGTTTAGTCTATGGACCATTCTAGCACACCAAACAAAAGTCTTTTGTGATCAGTGAGAAAATTCGCAGAGAATGCATACAGCATAATCATTTTGCATTATGTGTGAAATTCCAGATCATTAACCCCTTAAGAAGCAAGTCCTCCACACAGCTCCCCTGGACATAGCTTCAGACAGGTCTTTCTTATTTGCACTAAGAGCAAATTGGCTCATCATCTAATGAAGCAGGCTGCCTAGTAGGGAAACAAAAAGGAAGAAAGTTCTCTGTTGCCTACCACACATACGAGCATCATGCTCTTAACAGACAAAAGCACAGTTGCAAGGCAATAAATACTGTTTTTTACAATTTACATTAGTTACAAGTAAACATAAAGGCAAAGATAACTTCACCCCTCAACAATTCAAAAGCCAGTTCACTGACTGTTGAAAAGTCTTGCTGTATGAAGAGTCAGGAAATGAAGGGGTTGTGATGCTCTTATCCACAAGCAAAATAAAGTGAAAAGCAAACGCCCTTGAAATACAGTTTAATGAGAAAAGAAAATTATATTCTGAATTGGAATGGTATGTAATCAATTTTTTACACATACATAAAGTCTTTAACAGCAGTCTATTTTCAATTATATTTCAGAGACGGCCTCTTTCTGGTTTCCCGTTACAACCTGTGTTAATAATGGTCCAATGAGCCTGGGGCTGAGACATCACCTCTTCCTACGTGGAATACATTGCATGGTAATACCTACACATGCATTCATGAGTTTTGTTTTGTACTCTTTGTTTTATGGTGGGTTTTTTTCCCCAGTCTTTATCAAAAGATTCCCAAGGCAGGGCCAGCTTTCAAACTACCAGCTCACCCAGAGAAATGACTTCCACTCAAACTCATTCAACCTCCTGTTGTTGAGACTGCTGAACTATATGATAATGTTAAGGAATGAGGTGCATTTGGAATCAGGAGAGTTATTTTAAGTCAAAGGACAACACTGGCACAAGAATAAGCAGGTCTAGATACAGCTGTGACTGATATATGTTGAAAATTAGAGTGTTTGTAGCCATGGAAAGACTCAAGGGCTATTCAGACAGAATTTTATAGGTGTGTTGCTTCACTGTTTCTTATTACTTTTAAGATGATGCTTGACCATCTTATGGTTTTATGGAATTACATACCCCAGTTGCCTGTAATAGCAAGGGTTTCCATGCAATGCCACCCTGTCTAGTCCTGCGTTGTGAGGTCTCTTTGTCCAAAATTACCCCAGTGCTGACAGCAGCCAAGATTTTGGCCACATCCATATATACCAAGTTTCCTCTCACAACTACTGTAGACCCATGACTTTGTACAGCGCTCTTCTGTGCACCTATTTCAGCTGAATTCAGCTTTTTTTTTTTTTAATATCTTCCTCATCTTTCTGCTACAAACATGTGGGCAAATTCTGAACTGCAACATGCTGATTTTTGTTGGTACATTTCAAGGCTGAAATACACTTGTGCTGAGATTAGGTTATCCATAAGTGAATAGAGATACACTTGTGCTAGAATTAGGTTACGAAGCACAGTCAGCCCCACTGTACAGGAAGGCCTAACAGGTTAGATAAACTAAGAATAGGACCAATAGGACAAGCAAGTAGTTATTTTTCTTCTCCTACCCGTGAACTCACATAACTGCCCAGAGGCACTGAAATATAATTAAAAAAGACAAGGATGAAAACTCAAAACAATGAATTAACAAAGCTGTTTTCAGTGCCGTGTTTAGATATTGTGCAGTAAGCCTGGAGTGATGCGACACACCAAATAAAGAAGATTAATACTGAACAGCTGCCCTAACTCTGTGCATCTTATATGCTGAAAGAAACAAAGACTGCTGGACAAAGAGAATCTATGATCATGTAAGTAAAGATCACAGCCTATACTGCATCTTGAAAGTAAGACTAGAGAGGCAGCCTAAACACTAACACTGACTTTTGAGTGCTTACCTTCAAATTCACTCTACATTTTTACTACTGTAATACAATTCATGTGCAAATACTGAGTATAAATTTAAAACCCTCTGAGGAATGTAATAGCTATAACATCTTATTAGAATGTCCACAAGTGAATATTGCTAGATTGTGTTTGAACCATGGCAGAATTTGCACACAGACATCAAAAGTATTCAATAAGCCCTAATAACTGCAACAATTCGGTAAGCCTGAAAAACTGCAAGCTAAATTAGGAAAATGATTCTTTGTACTGCCTTTAAGAGCAGCTCCTAAACACAGAGCCACCCAAATTATTTCAGTATGAAGTACTCCTAACTCTAAGAAAAACCTTCAGGGATAAGCACACATTTTCAAGGGTTGCTCTGAAATGCCAAGTGGACAGCCCTTGCCTAGAACATAGAGTTTAGATATTTAGACAAGTACATATGAGCTACCAGAGAACTCATCAATTCTACATGTGTTTTGCTTCATGAAGGACAAAAATGTTATTTGGAAGAGGATGTGAAAACACAGTCTAGATTCCAGATCTTTGGTATCTAAGTTTTATAGAACAGGTTGCTCAGAAAGATCCAGCTCCAGGCAACTCTGAAGAGTTGATTTTAGGCTTTAGGTAAAAGGACCAGAAATGGTGTGAAAAACAATGAACCTCAACACAGCTTTACTATACAGAAAAAAACAAAGCTATCCTTTGGGCAAGTGGCAGTAGAAAGAAGAGCTGAGGAAGTACATACCTTCAATACACTTCACATCCCATTTTGTAACAAATAAACCAATTTGTGGATCACTTAAGCGTATGAAATCACTTTTATGCTTTATAGAATCAGATTACAGTAGGCACCACATTCCCTCTGCTTTTAAATGCTTTGGTCCTCATTCACAGGAGAGAGACAAAGAGAGTAGAGTATCACAGCCTCCAGAAGATTTTTACTTGAAGATGATTAGATAGGCCAAAAGCTCCTGACCAAAAAGGCCAATGTAGCTGGACAATCCAAAGTCTCTGTTGCAAAGCTCCACAATCCAGCACACAGGGACTCCTGGCCTCACCTCTCAGATGCTGGAGTTGACAGACTATGAATGCCCTGCTCCGGCGTTTGAGGACTGCTAAGAAAATCTTGCATCTCTCACCAGTTCACACTCGTGCACTAGTCATCATCCAACACATGCAGCAGCTGGATAAACAGAGGTTTGCACCGAACATAAAGATTTCTTTTGATTTGTAATGAAAACCATTACTGGCCATCACAGCTCACCTGTCATGGAACCAATAATAGTTTTAAATGTCAGGCATCAAAGGGGTCTAAGCATGGAATCCAGCCTGAGCTCTGGCATTTATGCCTCTTAAGACACATATTGAACACAGAAATAATTCCCATTTTTCCACATGCAAGACTTCTCATACCTGTGTTGCAGACCTGACTAAAACATGATCCAAAAATAATACTAGCCCTAAACAGAGAGGGTTTTTTTCATGAGAAAGCAATAACCCTCCTTAAAAGGAAAGCATTCTCTCCCATTTCCTTTTTCGGGGGTTCTATTAAATACCTAACTGGCAATTATGGGCACTTGACATCTTCAGCAAGCTCACTCTCAAATTCCTCCTAAAGGCTGCTTGTGGACAGAAAGCAGAGAAACCATGTCCTGATCTCTATGGCCCTTCTTAACGTCCCCTTCTGCCTCACAAAACAGGTGTCCCTAACAGAACCAAGATGTGCAAAGTAGCTGTGAAGCTATGCAAGCTCAGCTAATGACAACGATACTCACAAAGAACAAAGCCAATGACCTAAGTGAGTCAGGATGCAATTCCCTTTGGCTTTCTGTACAGCACAGCACAATCGATTAGATGCATTATGCACATCTACCCCTGCATTAAACAAAAAAACCCCACCCCACAAACCCAAATCACACCACACAACCAAACTGAGCTCAGCAAAACACACTACGTCCTGTCACTGTGCGTAAGAACTAACAGGCAATGTAAAGGCATTGCAAAGCAAAGGGCTGCAGACACTTCCATGACATACAGTGGAGTAGAAAGCAAAATCCAAAGCACTGGGATGGCTCATGTAGAGAAAGCTGGATGACTGCCAACAGTAGTAACAAAAGAACAAGCATGGGATCCCAGAAGAAACAGTTTAAGTGTACTTGTATGTGGCTCGGTGGATAATGGTGAATCAGCCTGAGAGTCCGCAAGCTTCCCAACAGAAGAGCTACGTAGCCAGAATTTTCTTAGGCAGATGCCTACAGAAAGATACAAAGAATGGAAGGACCAGGCTTGGTCACAATATGGATCTCCAGAGGAACACCAATAGTAAATGGCCACCAACTGGACTTAACAATTACTAATCACTGGTCCTTGTGTCCAGCCTGTTTTCCACCTATCTGGCAGACCTCAGTCAATTGCTTTCCAATTTGTCTTGAAGAACACTATGGGAGACAATGTCAAAAAGCAAGGCAAAGGACATCCACTGCACTCCTCTCAGCCACTGAGCCAGTTATGTCACCACAGAAGGTAATCAAGTTGGTCAGCTATAATTTGCCCTTCGAAAATTCAAGCTGACTATTCCAAATCACCTCCTTGTTCTTCATATACCTGCATATACCATATATGAAGGAGAATCTATTTCTGCCATAATCTTCCTGCTGACTAAGGTGAGGCTGACCCCCCAGGGCTTCTATTGGCCCTATGTGAAGATGAGCCTGATGTTTGCCCAATTCCAGCCTCAGTGGAACCCTCCCAATTGCCATGACCTTTCAGTGACAGACAACAGCACTGCAGTGACATCAGCCATTTCTCTCAAGACCTTGGATGCACCCCCTCACATTCTCTGGACCTCTGCATGTACAGTTTTGTTTAACAAGTCCCTTGTTCTTCTCCCATCATGGATAGTATTTCACTCTCTCAGATACCGTCACTAGGCACAGGGAACTGTGGGTCCAGGCCTGAGAGAAGAACTTATCTGAAGCAAAGAAGGCAATGAACACCTCAGTGTTTTCAATGTCCTTGATCACTACAACCTCTGCTCCATTCAGCAGAAGGTCCACATTTTCCTTAGTCTTCCTTTCACTGCCAACGTACTGTGGAAGACCCTTTTACTGCTATTTACATCTCCCATACATCTCAACTCCAGCTGAATTTTGGCTTTCCCAATTTGCTCCCTGCATGCCCAGGTAAAGTTTCTGTATTTCTCTCAGTCTGCTCATTCTTGTTTTCAGGTTCCATACAATTCCCTACTCACTGGCATCTGCCTAACTTCCTCCACATCAGAGTGGAAGAGGCTGAGGAACGGAGTTCAGGAGATTGTTCTTGAAGACCAGCCAGCTCCCCAGGTCCCTCTCCTTCAGGGCAGCCTCCTATAGGTTCCCTCCTACCAGTTCCCTGAGCAATCTGAAGTCTGCTCTCAGAACCACCACCTTGGATGTCACATTACCAGCTTTCTCTTCACTGACAATTTTAAATGTCACCATTTCACAGTTGCTGCTGCCAAAGCTGTCATCAATCCCAAATTCGTTCTGCCTTATTCACACGTAGTAGGTCTGACAGAACAGCTCTGCTAGTCAGCTTGTCCAGCACCTGCATCAAAAGACTCAGAAACAACTACTAGGGGTATGGGCTGCAGCTTCCAGGCAACGTAGAGTTTCATCATATGGGAAACCATATGATTACATTTGTTTTATACAAGGTTGGGTGAGCTAATAGACAAAAAGCACAGCCAAAAATCAGTGCTCTGGCTTTGCTCTTCTCTCACGATGCACAGAAGAACCAGTTGTTTGGAATACAGACGATCCAACACAGGGCATTTCCCAGGCACAACTTCAGGCGTGACTTCCACAAAGGTCCAACATACCTTCAGCAACCATCTGAATTCTTTGGAGCCTGAAGAGCTTAATTTAAGTGCATCAGGAATATGCATTGATGTCAGGCTAGATTTTCAGTATTCTTAAGAAAATGGAAAAGGAAGAAATGAAAGAGGCAGTCATGGAATTTGACAACATAGTCTTTGTTTATCGTTTCGAGGATCTCTATCTCCGGCATACATGGAATTTTCAGAAGGATTTGACTGTCACGAAGGGAAACAGAGTCCAGATGTCCAATACTCAAATAACAGAGCCAGTGTACAGTTGTTGGGGAGACAGAGTGAAAGAAGCCTGGTATATTTATGTTCTGTTTGAATATTAAAATATGATTGTCTGATGAGAAAGCTGAATGAATGTTTGGATTTCAATAACAGAAAGAAGGTCTCTGAAAAACTGGAGACCGCTAATAAACTGCACTAGGTCTAGACTAATGTTCAAGTACTTTTTTTTTTTTTAAAAGGTCAAGCATGGATCAAGTAAGGGTAAAATACGGAGGTCATCTTCCATGAGAAGATTTTTACCATGAATCCTTTCCCCAGGCTTTTCAAGTGGCAGAGTTTTGAAATCGCCTAATAGGTCATCTCCTCTGCTTGGACACTCATACTGCCTTGGGTCACACAGTCATGGTTCAAAAAGCCTACAGAAGGCTGCAGCATTTTAGATAGTTAGCTGTAGATTTGCTTTGGTTTTTGCCTTTGTGGGCAACACCTTCCACGTTCTTAGGCTTCTGCTCCCTGCAAAGCCATCTTACTCTTAGCTAGGAGCAGACTGTCAGAAGACCTGCACACTACATAATTTTCCAAAGTGGTTTCATGTCTGCTCTTCTGCTAGTCTCCAGTACAGACCATTCGGCTGAAGAGAGAGGTTTGCCAATACTATTTTTCAATCAATACCTTTCCCAACTAAATACTGGCAACCCTAGCCATACTTAGAGCTTACTCTCCAAGCAAGAGAGCTGTGTGAGAGTCAAAGGTGAGAAATGAAACCTCATACCATACTCAGTATGAAACACAGTATGAAAACACTGAATCCTCCAGCTTGAAGAAGTAAACCCAACAAACACATGCATCCGTCCAAGAGGGCTTCTGAGCAGCTAAGCACAGAAACAGTCCTTAGTAGTAAGCAATGTTTCACTATTTCCAAAGCTACCTTCCTGCTACTAAAAGTCACTCCACACAAAGTCCAACTGGAAGTTCAAAGCAGAGTGCACAGATAGCAGTGAAAAATACTGAGAATTTCAAGAATGCATAATCTGTACTGACACCTGGCAAATTGTTGTTATTGCTAAGACCTATAAATCCTTGCCAAAGAGGCTTAAAAATAAATAAATAAGGAACTTCAGTCCTCTGATGTGCATTTGTAAAATTGCTGTGGGAATAGCACGATTGTCCCTGTTTTCTAGCCCCACAATGTCTACTATAGCATTGTAAGGGTTGTATCAGGTCCACAGAATCACTACAGTTTGGGTGCAGCTCAGGGAAAGAAGTGTGACAGGGAAAAAGCAACGCTGGAAGAAGGAAGGGTTGGAAAGCTCCTCATCAGTAAAATGCCCAATAATTCAGCTAGATTCCAGCAGAGCCCTGCATCGATACAATTATTGTGCAGAGCTAGCAATATTTTTAATACAGAGAACTTACACGCCCCTCAGCATGTGGTAACAGTTCTACATGCCCTTGCTCTTCGCTTTGTAAAACAAAGAATGCTTTCCTTAAGGACAGAGTAAGTGCAATTTATACTCCCCCTTCCCCTTCCAATACTGCACATGTAGGAATAGTTGGTCATGAAGGTCATAGATTACAAGAAATAAAGCTCTGTTCATCTATGAAAGTCCATCTATATTCATGAGGACATGATTCTATTCAAAAGGTATGTAACACCCCTCACACATTTTTCCTCAATAGCATCTCTGCACAAGGAGGGATGGAAAGACATGGGCTTACTTTTCCCTAGTGATGGTTCTTCATTCCTTATCTCACACAACTACCACTAGCATGCAGTATTGGCAAACAGTTTGTGAAACTTTCCAGACCCATTTACAAGCACAAATAGCCATAATAAATAGTCATAAACATGCAGTCATAACACTCCCACAGAATATGGTAGGAAGGGATTGATGCAAAGGGATCAAAAGGAGTAGAAAGGCTACCAAAAAGAAAGGAACTCAAGGGTAAAGTTTCCCCTTGTGCAAACACAGGAAGGATTTTTGCAACAGATAATCAACAGCTGTTATCACTATTACTGATGGACAGATAAATAACATATAATTCATAAGATGAAATATCATTAAATGTTTTATCCACTCAACTTCATCTGCACTCACTCTGTAGTATTAAACCAGTTGTACCTTTGGACCAAAGTAAGCATTCACAACCCAGAGAAAGAGAACCAGTTCTATTTAAGCTACATGGTATTGAAGACTCTTTCCACTATTGTTTAAGCCTACCAGGACTTGAGACTAAAAAAAAAAAGAAATAGCAATATTGCAGTTTCCTTTCCTAGGTGGAAGGATTGCTTCTTCCATCAGAATAGAATTTTCTGAGAGCATCTTTTCAATTTAGCTATGACTGTAACATTTTCCTGGCTTATGTGGGCTTTCTGATGTCATTACACAGCCAGCTGCCTGTTTATTTTAATTTAGTTAAAGCCAACCAAAAAGTCTTGAGTTTGTTACATTACCAAAATGCACACATGGCACAAGAGAAGGCTTCATGTGCATGCCTTAAGACTGCAAGAAAATTAAAATAATTAATAGTTAAGAAATTCATATAATACCATTCAGAAATGACAAATCTAAATCAGTCTCAGAAGAAAACACAGTTAATAATCTCCTAGTCACCAAGACATCAGGTTTTAGGGACAAAAATAAAACACTGAAGCTCAAATACAGTAAGTCACCAAATACAGCACTTGAGAACTATCTGAGCTCTACTCATTAAATTATGTACAATATTTAGAGAAAATGTTGTTAAAAATATTTTGATAGCTAGCTAGCAATGCAAACAACGTATCTGTCTCGTAGTCACAATGATTTCTATAAAATGGCAGAAACAAGTTCTGCCAACATCTGCCCAACTTCAAACAGCCTAAGCTCAAATCCATGGAAAGTCAAAATAGGACATACTAATTAGGATTTAATAGGACAAGTCTAAAATATCCACTTTACAGCAAAACACAGTTCCTTATTTTTGCCTCCTATGATAATGTAATGCGACTCAAAAACCCCCCAAAACCAAGAGTGCTGTCAACGAGGTCTTTGCTCCTGTGTCCTTTGTACTCCCACTATGGCCAAGGCACAAATCTTTCCCAACAATGTGAATGCAACCTGATGGATCCCCAAAAACTAACCTCTTTGTAAAGTTTTTCCAGGAAAAGGTTTTGGCATCCTAGTGATACTTTTTCTTGATGAGCTCTCCCTACCCAACAAAAACTCGATTGGCCCACAACTCCAAAGAATACCTGCTCTTTTTGCTCCATCCAGCAGATCCAACACCACAATCAGTCTCACTGGCCCAGCAACCCAAGCTGCACCCAGATGAGAAGATGGCTGGTCCCTGCTCTTCTTCCACTTCATTGCAGGTAAAATATACCCAAGAGTCAGCAAGTGTGCATTGCAGATAAAAAAAGCTCAAGAGAAGGGTTCTAATAAACTTCCAAGATCCCCAGTGCCCCCAAAATGGGATGTCCTACTGAATTCAAAAATCAGTACACAGCACATCTTCTACGTCAACTTTAAAACTTTATTTAGGAATAACAAACCATGCCTTTCAAAAACATCTGAGACCAAAACACAGAATTCAAGTGTGGACAAAGTTCTGCCCCTATCACAATGTGAAACTACTGAACAAGTTTCAGAGAAAATAGGTTTGCATCAGTTAGGTTGTAACCTTTACAAAATTAACTTGGGTAACAAAATGAAAATGTTTCAATTTGACCAAGACTTCCTGATACCCATATAACAGTCTCAGTTCATGCTAACTCAAAGCTCAGAGACTTGAAGACATGCTACACATCAAGACATATGCAAACTGAGACTTTCATAAAGTTTTTCATTGTTTATACAGTTGGTAACCATTTACTGCTAAAGGCAATATGCAGTAAAGGGGTTTTTGTTGGTTTTTTTTTTTTGTTTTGGGGTTGGTTTTTTTTGACTTGATACCACATGTTTTCACAGACAAAAGAAAAAAAAAATCTTTAAAAGCCAAAGCAGCCAGATTCATTTTGGAAAGAAGCTTGCAAAATCCCAATGAACCACATCTGCAGAGTAACTGCAGCAATGATATAAAGTGATTCCCACTAGTTCCTAGTTCCTGTGTACTAATATAAAGGTTTATCCCTTTGTTTTAACACAGCACTGTCTCTGAAAAAGGCTCTTCCTGCCTTGGCTACCATCTAATTAGGTTAGCCACACCCTATTAAAACTGGTCAAGCATTCCCACTCCATCCATCAATCTAGTGTCCTCATCCCATGAGATTCTCTGCTGACACCTCTACAAAATTTAGTAACTCAGATGTGACTGGGGCAGCCAAACAAAGCAATAACCTGTAACTCTTGCAGTAAATTTCACTGGCTTGGAAAGTTAAATACCTTGGACAAAGGCAGTCCTGCAATGACTTCAAGGAGTTGCATGAAAGTACTGACTCCATCTCCCAGCTCCAAGCAGTTAAGCTGTCTCATTTCAAAGCAATTCCACAAGTTGGCTTTAGCTGCAAGCATTCCACATTTTAAGAAGTGTTGGGGTTTTTTAATGTGAGCCTGCAATAGGAAGCCACACTTATTCAGAAAGTGAACTCTGAAAGCAAGTCACAGACTGGACTTGACCACAGACTACTCTGAACTGAAACATGGAAGTTTGACAGGAAAGCACAGTCTACCCCGACAAAAGAAGGACTTCAGTGTCTTACCAGTGAAAACCCTCAGGAAATCCAAGAAGCCTGTCTTGTCTCTCACTTCATCTGTTCATTTTAGGGGGGAAAAAAATTCCATCTGTGCATAGATAGTTCCCAAATCTGGCTCTACAGACTGCATGCTGTTAAATTAGTGCATTAATTAGTACAGTGTTTTGGAAATGTGCCTATACCTTGTGTGGGGAGGAGGAAGGATCTTTCATTAAACAAAAACAAAAAAAGGAGAGGGAGAAAAACTGCCCCAAGCTGGTCTATCCTAGCACCTCAGCACCAGTAAAAATTATCATAGAACTTCCCCTTATG
Source organism: Buteo buteo (assembly GCF_964188355.1). Taxonomy (NCBI): domain Eukaryota; kingdom Metazoa; phylum Chordata; class Aves; order Accipitriformes; family Accipitridae; genus Buteo; species Buteo buteo. The sequence continues at coordinate 26,877,765 of NC_134171.1, read as the reverse complement.
AGCTTTTACACAAAATAGATGATCAAACATCAGAGTAACCAGCAGCACAATTACAACTTGATCGTACATGGTATATCTCCTGAACAAAGAGTATGTATTGCATGTATGCCTTCAGTATATTGTTGATTTGGTTTGCTTTTCTTTAGGATCCATATTTAGTCCAACAAGTATGAACAGCTCTCCTTGCACGCAGTTATGTATACATCACAAAGAAGAAAGCTAGCTTTTCCAATTTCAAAAGAAACAGAAGAAAAGCCCCTTTCTCAACACCACAATAGATACCTCATCCTAACTGCCTTTCCCATTGCATTTCAGCTCCCAATCAAAAACTTTTACTTTTTACACTTACCTGAGTACAATCCCATGGCATAAGAAGTTGCTTCCCCGCTTTTGCTCATTTTTATGGACAATTACTGGTTACTTTGTAGTATGGCCATTTAAAATGATGACTGAACTTGGGTTTTGCCATCCCTGGGAATTGCATCCTCTTACTGTCGACTACATTGGCTATGTTTTGACACTTGGCAAGGAAGAGGATTCCTACCAACCAACTTTGTCACCTAAGCTTAAAGGTTTTTCCACCAGGAGCTCAACTTAAGGGGGCCCAATTCAACTGACTTACAGACAGCTAAGAAAACTAGTTCCTTCCCTTTCTTGATGCCCCATATAACTTAAGGCATCTAACATTACTTAGCTTTCATTCTTCCCTTTCCAATTTTAAGACCTGAACACTACTGATGCCCACATTTCTACATGCATAAATATGCTCAAGATCTAGTTTTATGTAGTTTGTATTTCAGCCTCTGCCTTTCCCATGACTTCAAAACTCCTGCCTACATGTCTTCCATCTGTGGATTCAAGTTTCAAGAACATGAAGCTCATCAGCAAAATACTACTCAAGCCTGAATCTGAAAGCACTCAAGTGCAGCAGCAGTTTTCCGCATAGGGATGGAAGTCCTCTGAGTGCAGTAGAACTACTCAGGTGTGTAAAGTTACTTATGTGCTTAAGCACTTTAGGATCTGTCCTTAATTTTTAAAGGAAGTTTTCTGCCAAAATGGCAAGGAGTTTCACAACAATCAGCAGTTCTTGGGAGATTTCCTCTTCTTGTTCTGAATCTTATAAGAACAGCTGTTCTGGAGAAAACTTGGCCATATCTGAATGTCCAGACAGGCTCCAAAACCACAGGTGCAGGCTCCAAGCCAGGGATGCCTATGTAAGTCTTCCTGAAAGTCAATGGGATTCATGTTTTCTCCTTTCTCTAACTACAAAACCACCACAGAAGGCACAGTGATCAATAATGAATCTTCAGCAATGGACATGTATTTGCTGCTCATATTGCAGCCAAAGCTATTAATGAGATTTAAGCTTGAGACAGTTTAGGAAGACTTTTTGCACTGTTCTCACTACTGACTAACCCTGTTGTGTTAAGCTTAGAGTGTCTTTGTTTTAGTACTGCAGATCAGTAGGGAAACAAGAAAAACTAGACCATGCAGTGTGTGGGCAGGGTTCTCTGGGGGCAGAGGGCTACCTTGCTATATCACTAGAAAAGGCATTTGTTCAAAGCACGATTACAGTATTACACATGCTGTAATTGGCAAACACTGGCTGTAACAGCCCCAAGAGTAATTCCTACTGAAGTTTTTGTTCTTTGTAAGCTTTACCAGTTAGCACTAGACATGAAGCAGATGCTGCACTGACCAACGTTAAGAGAATTCATTAGATCTACTCAGTTTTCCTCAGTTAAAAAACTTTGCATAAAAAAAAAATATATTCTCACCTACAGTCATAGCAATTCCCGTACCATTTTCCAGCATACCTGCCTTCTGTCTTCTCCAACAGAAAGTTTGCTGTTAGTCCAGCCAGTCCTCTCAACAAGTCAGACATTTTTTTCGTGCCGTCTACCACTGAGAGCAAATCTGCATGAGGTTCTTTAAATCTTTCTTAATTTGCTCACATTAATTTCATAAAAAGCATATAAATTTGGTCATATTACCCTCCTGACATATCGGGAGACTTGAAACCACATATTAGCTACTTATTTGAATCTTGTGCCACAAACACCTTCTCCAGAAGTCATCACAAATGTACGTCAACAGTCACGATCTAGGAACTGGGAAAGGTGAAACAATTTTGGATACTAAAGTTTACATTATAAAATTACTGGCTTTGTGGCTAAATCATTCATTTAACAGGTTTTTGCTCAGTCAGCTCAAGACCAAATCTGCATTGGGGGGTGATCTATATAGGCTTATCATATTACTAAAGACTGTCAACCATGTTAGTTACACCAAACATCAACTGTGTTTTATTAGAGGCTAAAAAGACAGTCTATTTTATGCAATTTGACTGAAGTCCAACAAACCGTAAATAACACAAAGTCTTAGTTTGAAACAACCATTTAAAAAAACAAACCCTGAAAAACTGTTTATTTAAAACTTGACATAAACTATCGGATTGGGGTACAGCAGAAGAAAAACTCCAATTGATCAGAAAAATACATTAAAAATACTCTTTAACTCATATTCCAACAGCTACAGATCATTCACTCCTATATGCAAACCATTTTGAACTTCCAGGTAGCACCAAACTCTGGTATTACACCAGGGCTACCTTCGCAGTAAGAGAAGCAGTTCCTAGAATTTTGCAGCTTATAAAGGTACAGGTGCAGAACTTAGAGTGGTCTCTGATGCTCAAACACCCAGTTTAACTTCCTCACCTGTTCTTTGCCTGTTAGAAGACTTCAATAACCTTTAAGGAGACAACTTTGGTAAGGATCAACAGAAATTCAAGTAAAACCTATGACAGCTTTTCATGCTCTGAATTGCACTTCGTCTCCCTTAAGGTGCAAGTTAAACTGCATACCAAACTGTACTCAAAACAATTAAAAGTCAAGAGAAACCAAATCCTAAACTCTCTCCAGCTAATTGGTTAAAACAAAAGGTCAGGGTTCATGGAATGCTACAGCAGTAGCAGCAGTAAATGTATCCACTGATACATCTATGCCATGATATCCCCCCGCCAGCGCTGACTGGCAACGGACAGTAGCTTTGCAATGAATATTGCCAGATCTGCCATACATAACTGCAGCAGGTTTCTCCTGTCAGCTTGTGGGTGGGAGTTAGAAAGGGGACTCTCCACGGTATGACTAATTAATTTAAAAGACATCCAAATAGCCAAACCATTCCTCATGGTCATCGCCCACAACAAAGTCCCAAGTCAATTTTCAATCGGTATTTTCTTGGCTTGCAGTTTCCTTCCTCTGCTTCACAGAGGCAGTGCTAACGGCGAAGAAGTGCACAGTGTGGGAGTAGTTACGTTGCACAGTTACCATGCTACTTAAACAAGGAAAGGGACCTGGGATGGGAATGCAGGCTAAAACCCACTTGCTTTCTTGTCGCGGTTTAACCCCAGCCAGCAACGAAGCACCACGCAGCCGCTCACTCACTCATTTCTAAAGGATAAAGGTTCCTCAGGAGGTGTGGGTATGTGTTTGTAACGAAGCCTTCACTATAAAACTGATGTGGACTTGAGAACTCAGGAAAAACTCTAGAAGCAAGTTAGAAAGCAAATGCCTTAGAAGTAAAGAAGCTTGGTTTTCCTCCCCTTGCTCAATAAGAGAGCATAATTTGCTATCCCAACACAGCCACCAATCATTTTGTCCATAGAAAAAGCATTACATAAAGGATGAACCTGATGGAAATGATGATACAGAAGATTATGTCATTTTTAAGCTTTACTAGAGTAAGTACTCCACTCTTTCAGAGCATTAATTCCAAGCATTTCTCTCCTGAAGTCCTCCACATCAGAAACAAACCAATGCCACCCACCAAAACTTATACGCCGGTCTCATTCTATACCATAACGAAATGCTATGGAAAGGCAGCGTTAATGGGAAGAAAATCAGCCAGCATCTTTCAGAACTTTGGAGGAAAAAAAATAAAATTAAAAAATCCAGCCAGAATTGCTCTAAACTTTTTTAAAAGTCACAAAATTAAAAAAATATGTTCATACTAGCATTCCCAAGGGTCATTCTGACATGCCTTTTGTTTAAATACAAGTAATATTGGAGAAGGAGAGAGCAGAAAGGAAAGTGGACATACCATATGCATGTATCTACAAGTGGCAACACTCCCAATCCTGCCATATAGATTTACTGCATCATCTGTGGCTCAGTCAAAATTCATTAGCTCCGTATGCCTGTATGCAAGTATGGGAGAGTGTGCATGTGCGTATTCACACATCTGCTTTCAATCGTTACACTGAGGAAATCCTACACAGTAGACATATGAAATGTCTTTACAACCTGTACCAAAGTGTGAAAGAGACAGAAAGAATTTGAGAGGGGGGGAATTTTTTCCTCCCAAAAGGAGGACCAAGCTGCAAAAATGAGTCACTACATACCAAGACTGTTTCACACTTCAAATAAAGTGTCAGTAAAAGTTTGGTTTAGGGACTGAAACCAGTAAGTTAGTATGACGTACACAGAAGACAGGTGTTCTTAGTAGGAATTACCAACCGGTATCATACCAGCTTCTTGAGAAACAATTCAAAGCAAGCTCAGGTCTATTACCCAAGTCTCCAGCAAAGACAAGTATGACGCTATGTTCAATTTGGTTAACTAGATGTAGAGCTGCAATAAGCAAGATTTGATTTTCTACACACAGCTGTGACTACAATAAGCAAACAGAAGGTGTGGGGAGTGAGGAAGGCCAACTATATACCTCAAAATGTTAAGGCCTAGAAAAAGCTCCAAAGTACTCTCTGCATTCTCCATTCACTGAATTGTGTGTTGTGTAATGGGCCAATTCAAGTTCCAGTGGTAGGTACCCCAAGGACTTAATGAAGACAGTAGTTCCGACCTCCAATCCACCCAGCAGGACTCTGTGCTCTACACGAAGCTCCACCAGAGGCACTAACTCACAGTAATTCAAGGAGTTGTTAAATCAAACAAGGCCAACACAGTGCCTATAAATGTGACTTTTAACACCAGACTGCAAAAGAAATAACTATTTTGATCACAAGCAGCCTGCAATTTGGAGACTGTCTTTAATTTCAGTCCCAACCTTGGGGTAAGAGCATCCTATCTGCAATTCTTACAAAAGAGTTTGCGTAGATTAACTGAAAGACACAGCCAGTTTAATTTCTTTCTAAGTCATATTAAAAGGGAGGACTCCCCCTTAACTATCAGTCTCTACACAATGTAATTTTGTAGTGAATAGAGGGTCAGAGAGCTCTCCTAGCTCTATGTACACTTAACAGTTTTTTGCATTTCTGCCCCAGTTCTGGTTTTGAAGCAGCACCCACAGATCTGAAGGAGGGTTTAAACAAGTGGTATTTTAAATAATTTTGTTGGGGAAAAAAAAAGTTTTAAAAGACAAATAATGGCATTCTACAAAACCAGTACCCCGTATCTATGGATAGCTATGCATATCTTAGCTAGTTGTTTCTTACATTAACTGTGTATTTAGCACAGCTGAATCTTCCCACATTTGCAGTTCTTCATGGAGAGCTTCTATGCCAGGTCAAACCCAAGATTAATTTTAATCAACACCATAAACTACTTGTGAGGGAATTTATAAATGAAACCAAGTAAGGAATAGTAGACATTTTCCAAGCTACTAGAATTCTACAGGCACAAACCAATCTTCATACAAACATTTCCTTAGTCATTTGCTCTTGTGAAATAGCTTTAATTATTAAAATTTTCCTGGCAGAACAACACTCCTCCTCTAGATCTTTTCACGCCTGATATAAGTTTTTTAGGACAATAACTACAACCACAAATCATCAGTGTATATGAAATTCTGAGAGTCAGGTGATTATTCTAGTTATTTGCCACTGTGTTTTCTTTCATATTTTCCCAAACATTTTGCAATATCATGCACAGATATAGTTTCATACAGAACACTTAAAATACTGAAGGAGAAACATCATAAAGCTGCTGAAAACTGAATAATAATTCCTAATATTGACCTCTTTACACACTGTCAGCAGCTTATCTTCAGAGATGATAACATCATCCAAGACAGAAATGTTATCTTGCTGATAAGCAGCTGTTACTTTTTTCCATATAATGGTACTTTCTTGTGCACAATAAAAAAAATTTCTTTGAGCTTTATTCCCTTTCGTTATTTGAAGATGCTAATCAATATTACCAACACAGAACAAGAGCAAAGAATATATACATTTGTATGTAGTTACTGTACTACAGATATTTTAAAAGTGTGAAAATAAGGGTGATTTTATAGTAAGGAAAAAATGGGAAGTTTTAACCTACCACTTGAAGGGTTCTCACACAACATACTCAAATCAACCCTGCACAGAAGCCATTTCACTTGACTAGTCTAAATGGGATATTCTTGTCTGGGTCCTTTATAATAACATCATTTAACACAAACCAAAAGCTACCTTTCCAATCCTGATGCTTGACAACCTCGACCTATGCTGAAATCATGCCTTTATCAGCAGTGCCATTTTTCCTGTCCGGTGTAATTTCCTGTCCCCTAAACCTGGGACCCTTCCGGCCAATGTGTGCTCTGACCTGTAGGGCTGAGCAAAACCAATACACCAGCATAAATTTGATGATGGCTTTTCATAGCAGCCACTAATAAGTGAAGTGTCCAAGTACATAAGGCCTCCAAATTCTGTTCCAGAGGATTTAAACCATTGTGTTACATCTGGCCAGAAATGCTGGCAAAATACTGATGAGATATGACTTGGGGAAAGTCAAACCTCAGCACTACTCCAACTTAAAAGAATTGTTTTAATTTACAGTCAAAGACCAAACATAAATCTACTGTTTATTGTTTGGCTGCCCTTTCCCCACTGAGAGATTGCACAGTGCACCGCAAGAGACCAGACTGAAACATGAAGAGCAGCTAAGCATTAAAAAAAAAAAAAAAAAAAAAAAAAAAAAAAAAAAAAATCAATCTAGAAGGAGTTGCAGGAACCATTTGCAGAACATCCATTCTCAAACCACATCTTCTGCTCTGTGAAATGCGGAGAGAAGTCTCTGAAGAAGAATGGTTACTTTCCATTGAGTTCCCAAGGTCCTCCCCCCTTGGAGACTAGTGAGCAGTCTTTACTCTGAGTCAAACCTTCCTTTGAGTTAGCACCCACTTTTCAAGAGCAGCCACCCTCTACCTGCTGCTGGCTTACTGCTACGTCTTTGGTCACTGTAATACAGAACAGAAGTCACTGTGACCAGCGTGAGGCAACCGGCAATGCCAGGGACTCGGCACTGCCTACAGGTGCCATGCGTGAGCTGGATCAGGATCACCTCCTCACTGCTGCAAATGCTGCAACGCTGACCTGTACACCGGGACTCAATGCCAAGAGCAAGGTTGCCAGGTAGCATCTGTTTAATAAATCCAGCAACCTTCAGCTTTAAAAAAGGAGAAAATTCAGCAGCAACAGGGCTGTCCCAAAGCCCATCCAAGCTTCATTAATAATGCAAATGCATTAACATTATGGTTCGGAAAAAAGAGAGTAAAATTTCATTGCTAGAAATACCCCTTTATTGATAAGCCATGTAAAGCTGAGTGGTAAAAACACACTTTTGAAATCAGTCTGCTACTAATTTCTAAATTAATCAGTGACAACTCTCATGTGAGACAGCCAACACCTGTATTTCCTATGGCCATAAGTTAGAAACACTCTTCCAATACACTGCTAATACTGAACAGCTGGGAAAAGGGAGAAGAAAAAAAAACCAAAACAGAGACCCCTTGCTAAAATGAATTCTTTGGGATAGTAAACCTGTGAACAAAAGCTTTCATTTCCCCCCTGCTTCAGTAACAAGAGTTAGAAAGCAGAAGTATCACAGCATCAGCCACGGAGGGAGAAACTGCATAGCAATGAAAGCTTTCAACATCCCACAAGAAAGCAAGCCAGCATAGTACAGAAAGGTTTAAGTAACTGCAGCTTCATAGTGGTTTTTTGCATCAGACTCAACACACATCCCGACTAAGAACACCACTTTGCTCCAAAAGCCTGATTTATAACCAGACTTTTTGAATTTTTTGAAGGAGTTGATTTTTTCGTAATAAAGGCTTAAGCATTATGTTCCGCAAACAGAAAATTTTCATTATCTCAGCCTTTCAGTACATGTGGATGATTTTGTTGTTCTTAAGAGCTGGCAGAATTTTAAACTACTAGGCAGCTCCATAGGAGCAAGGGGGTTGAGAAATGGAGAAAAAAATTGGGGGATGGGGGTGGAGTGTGGCATTCCATAGATCAAATGCTATCAAATATATCACTGTACAGACATTTGTTCCCAGTTCTACTGCATGCCACAAGCTACAAGCAACATGATAGCAGTTCCTATATTTGTCCAAAAGGAAGAAGCCGTTTGGACTTGTTGCAAAAGCTTAAGGAGAAAGGACAGAAAAGAAACTAATAGTCAGAAGCTCCAGACCTGAACTATTTTGAAGACCTCCCTGGCAAAAGACAAACAATGCCCTTTGCTACCAGTCTAATTCCACAACTAATTGAGACAGTTCAGCCCAGCAGCTGTAAGCAATGTCACAACAAGAGCATGCCACCGGACTTGGCATGAGGCAGGACTACCTCAGCTGCCCTCTCTGGGACTGCCAAGATAGTTTAATGAATATATATATACACACACACAAATGCCAGCAAGCAACAGGCAATCAAAAGAAATCTGAGATACTTTTATTTTATCCATATACATTCAAAGACAAGCAAAGGTGGATTTTTTTCTGCAGTAAGTTTAAGCAGACTGCTATAGGAGCCTTAACCTAACACTCGTCTTCCCATTTAGTGATGAAAATGAACCACACACATCAACTGCAAATAAGAACACCCAGAAACGCTAAGAGTTTCATAACTGCCCCTTAAAGGGGAAAAAATTAAAGAGGGGAAAGAAAGAGAAAGGGAAAAAAAAAAAGAAAAAGCCACATGCAAACACAACTTGAAAAAGCCACACACAAACACAGCTTCTAGAAAGGCGGGGGGGGGGGGGGGGGGGGGGGGAGATTAAGAAAATGGGAAAAAAAAACCCAAACCCAAACCTGGAATTTCAAAATGCTCTGACCCTGCAGAGCATCTGCCAAGCCCATTGCCCATTACAGGAACTCACTTTGTTGCAAAATTTGATTCCCTGAATGTATATCGCCTCTAAATGACTGATGTACAGAAGATAAGGATGGAGCTGTCTTTAGCTTCTCTGAAATAACATATTTGTGAAGACAAAGCTGTAGTTTACAAACTACATTTTCCTTAAATCTGTGTATATCAGTCATCATCCTGCAGCCCTTTTAGTTCTGGGTTTGGTTTTGGGTTTTTTTTTCCCCAGACAGCTAATTCTTTTCCTCATCTTTGAACTAAACAGAAAAACCATGAGAGCCCAATTCTGGCCCCGGGAGTGGCCAGCAAGTCCTGCACTGGAGCTAGGCACTGCAGCTGCGGTCTGAGGTTAACCTCAGGCACTGGGAGGCTGGGGTGAAGCATTGCCTGATAGCACATTTAGGAGCAGCCACCCTGCTTTTAACCAGACAGCCACCATGGCACAGCCTTCCCCTCGTAGCTCTGAGAACAGCAATGACACGCCATTTTTCTGGCTTAACTTAAACACAACGACACTTACAAAATACAAATTTATACACCCTTTCTTTGAGCCCATCGTCCCTGAGAAAACTACAGGCTTGGTCAATAATTGTGTCTACCATGCACCCTCCTTGATGGATGAAGTTATGGCAGTGGAAACAATCTACCCATATATCAGCTGCAATGAAATCAGGCATTAAATCCACATTCTGGTGTATTTTGATCTATTACATTTCCAGTTGACACTTTTTCCCTGACAACGCCCTGCCTAAAGGCTGCTGAACAGCCTGCTCAGCATTTGAGGGGGTCAGCCCATTGCTAGAACAGGTCTTGGCTGGGCTAAAAAGGTACCTGAGACAGCAAGCCATCTCCATGGCATCCCTTCTGCTGGCAGAGTGGGGACAGCACTTTATAAACAGAGGGGAAACTCTGCAAGTCTCATGGCCAGGAAGAGTGGCTGACACCAGGCTAGGAGTAGTCTTTTTTTGAGGCCAGCAAACCATTTGGGTGAGACAGAAGAGGAGGGAGGGCATCAGGATCTGGGGTGAAGGGAAGAGGAGGGAATTCCAGGAGCAGTTGGACATGTCAGGGATATTTGGTTTCAGTGTTATGTTTTAGAAAAGGAATGGCATGTTTAAATACGGCCACAGGCATCAGTCAAGCTGTGCTCTTGATACAGCCTTCCCCTTCTGGAGTATTCTCCATTGAGTTGCATCAGTGACACAGTTGGATGAGTCCTGTCGCCAAACTGACAGGCAAGGCACTGCAGTAAAGGCATTCACATGTCACCATTTATTACAGAACATTTTCTGGGCAGCAGAGCTGGCTAATGATACTCTGTCTTCTTTCAGACTTCCAAGTTCAAAAGGCCCATTCCTACATCCAGCTGGAGACAATGCCCAGTCACCTGCACAGCTGCCCAACCAGAGGCAGATTCTGCACCTGAATGTTGGAAGAGTACAGTTGTTCCCATATACAATGCTATTAGTGCTGATTTGGAGAATGTCAATTAGGTACAAGTGTTTTGTACTGATTAGCTGTTAAGATTCTGTGTATATATACCATGGGATAATAGTTATCAAGTATTCAAATGACTCATCTACTCTGCTGCACGCTAGGTCCTGTTCTTCCTCTAATATGAGCTAAAAATCTACAAAGCAAGAGATAAGGAAAAGGAGGGAAAGAAGGGTGACGCACCAGGGAGAATTACCTCCCAGAGGAACCTGCCTAATAACACTCTCGGGTCACAGCTGCAAGGCCAAGAAACCAACAGCATGAAAATACCAGCAGGAGAAGAATAAGGGGGAAAGGCTGCCACAGGGGCTCAGTGGCTTGGGTGGAAGAGCTGCGAACAGCAGACCCTTAACCTTACCGAGGCATCGAGGCTCTTAAATATGGCATGCAACAACAGCACCTGGGGATCTTTTGAACACCAAGAGTTTGGTCAGAAATCTGGTAGACGCCCATATCAATAGCTAAGCATGTTCCCAGGTTCATCAGTGACGAGATCTGTTCTATAGAGTTAAACCCTCACAATCAAAAAAGGAAAATCCACAAACAAGGTATTTCCCAGCATGCCAGCCAAGCACAATGGAAAAGAATGCTGTGCTTAGACAGCCTCACCTCATAGCAAAGTCCATCTCTGAGGTCAGCACTTAGAGAGACGGGTGATCTTTTGGCTAGAGCTAAGGGCCAGCCTAGAGGCTCTTAGGACAAGAGGAAATGGCCTCAAGTTGAGGCAAGGGAGATTTAGGTTAGATATTAGGAAAAAAAATTTTTACTGAGAGGGTTGTCAGACATTGGAATGGGCTGCCCAGGGAAGTGGTTGAGTCACGATCCCTAGAGTTATTAAAAAAGCGAGTGGACAGGGTACTTCAGGACATGGTTTAGTGGGCATGGTTGATGGTTAGACTCAATGATCTTGAAGGTCTTTTCCAACCCAAATGATTCTATGATTCTAGAGCAGGTGGCATAAGCTGCCTCCAGCTGTGTGAATGAAGCTGGTCACTACCTTCATTCCTCTAACCTTGATGCCTTAACTGAATCTAAGAGGGAGGGATGAAAAGGTCAGGTGTCCTGTACCTGCATATATTCAACATTGTATATATGGCTAGATGCAACAAAAGCCAGTTGAAGACTGACAATCAAAATCCTACTTCGGTCTCTGTGTGTCATCCTGCTTTGACTCATAAGTGCATGTGAAGATTTGTAAAAGGAACTTCAACTGAATATGTCATAACATTGTTATGTTGAAACTCATTTTCCTCTGAAATAAAGATGGTGATGCTCCTCATGCTGGCAGTCACAAAAATCTCCACAGGAACTGAATTTGCAAAATAAATTTAAGCTTCAACACCATCTTTCCCTAGTCAAAAATTAATATGCCAAGCAAATAGTTTACATAAAGCTCAGATATTTAGTTCATGTGAGCCAATAGTCTACTTTTTGACAAAACCAATTAAGAAAAATTCTAGCTTTAGAATTTTCATTCACATTTACTTAAGTACTGGAAGAAAAACCATCAAGCTCTCTAAGAGGTGGTAAGACATGAGCAAGTCTTGAACCAACTTTGTTTATTCAAATTTGTGACTAAGAGTTACTTTGCAAATCTTTTCTTCACATGTATTTGTCTGCTTTTTTATTTCCTCCCCAATTTATATTTCTATTCAGAAATTGGGTCCTCAGTAACATCTAATGGGTGAACTGAATGGCCATACAGTAGAAAATACAAATAAAGCACAGTCTTTTACTCAAAATGCTTGATGTTGCTCTAATACCACATTAAACAAAACCACAACAGGACTTACAAGAGTCATAACACTTTCAGGCAAATACTGTGAGACCCTAGTCAGAGAAATCACAGGGAAAAAAGCTACTACGAGCCTACAAAAACATCCTACTGCCCATAACCTCAACCCTTAAATTTTAGGTAACTAGATAAAGACTGATAAATTGTGCCTGTCTTCTGTAAGGCTTTCTGCAAGGGCACCCAAGAAAGCACAGAGCGAGTTAGCCAGCTGCCTTCTTCCACCCTTTACAGAACAGAAAGTCTGGTTTTCAGAGATGAGAAACTGATGGTGCTCACACATATGAGGGAATGGGAAAAATAAACAAGCCCTGGATATGACCACCACTCTCCTGCCAGCAGGTTACAACTACCTTCTTTACTGTATTTGGGGCTTTTTCTAGAGCCCCCATGAGATAATGTCTGGATCAAGTTAGTGCAACAGGCACATTCCAGCTTCAAAAATCCTCTTTCAGGTAGCTTCATTCTGCCAGCTCCTCCCCTTACTTCAAGGTCAGCTACTTTGGGAAAAAGGGTGTATTCTCAGTTTTTCAGAAACCACCTGGACCTACAGGATTTAACATCAAAAGGTATTTTTCTTGGTGCCTGGTTATCGAGTGTCTGCCATGCAACTTTGCACGTTCTTTTTGCCATCAACAGAAACCTGCACAAAGCTACCTTGTGCTAAAATCTCAAATTTCTCCTCTTTTCCACAGGAGACACTAGCTGCAAGCATTTTCCCAGGGTTCCAGCCAAAACTTTTATTCTGCTTACCTGTGTCCCAATTTGGGAGCCTATCCTCTACTTCTACCCACTGTCATAGTGCAACTATTGTTCCAAGAGACGATTTCATGCCAACACACCAAAAGAGACTCGTATGATGTAGACCCTGTGCTTCAAAGCCAGACAGATAAGGTTTCCTTTCTGATCAACACTTATCTTACAAAAATGGTAATAGAAGTCTTACAATGGCATCCTAAAACTTAACTCAACTTAAATATATAGTTTTCCAATTCCCTGAAGCTTTTATTTGAGATAAGCCAGCTCATGTTACAGTCGCAGCACAAAACCAGATACAAAAACCAAGCTTCTATCATAACATTTAAAAGGTCACCATGTTCTTTGGAAATAGCCAAAATTTTTTAAAACCTGAGGGGTCTCCAAGGCAGAAGTCCTTCTCCGACATGAGCCAGAAATTTCCCTTCTACCTGAATGTGATACTATCACTTTGCTGTCCCCAGAGCCTTCCAAGAATTAGCTACAGCAAAATGTGACATCACTTTAAATGCATGGTTGGTGTGCCTGTGTGCATACTTGACACACACCTTCCCTTCAGGCCTCCCAGTATCACGAAGAATCACCAGCTAGTAGGACCTGAGCTTATCAACACTTTGCCTGAAAAATACCGGGCATATTTTACAACTGAAGAGTTGGATGTTGAGACAGTGCTGTCCCTACAACTGCACTGAATGTTCTGGGTTGTGACAGGACTCGTACATGCCCAGAGAAGGCCTATGGGGACCGAAAAGTAAAAAAAAGCCAACTGTACATGTTTAGATTATCCCAAGTTTTGCAAAATATTACTTTAAGGATCCCTTATTTTGTCAAATGCCCACAACCTGTGAACATTTAGCACACTAAGTTCAAAACGTTGTATCATGGGTCATACCAGACATACCACTTGGACTCTAAGTCATCCTATTTCTGTAACAGTGAATTAATTTATTGATTACCAAGATGAAGTCAAATTTATCATGGTTCCTAGTCAAATTTACTATGGATCCTTTATTACAGAGAAATTCTTTACTTTCTCCTTCCACCATTACAAAAAATGACACGTATCTATTCTTCTTAAATGTACCTAACAGCCTTAGGTAGTTTTTACACCTTGTAGTTTAGTCAAAAGAGGAAAGTGAAATTTGTAGATTTTTGAACTGAAAAATAGATCCCTACTTCAAATCTGCCACAAGACATTTTAGATTTTAGAGAGTTCCAAATGAATACTGTTGTACAGTATAAAAAAAAATTAGCATAGTGGATATTAAATGAATCATTTCAGGTTTCAAAGAACTTTTCATTCTAATTACAGAAGTTAGTGAAGATGTTCTTGAGATAAAGCAGATTTAGAATAGCACAGCAAGAGCAAGCAGATCCACTACCAAGACAAACTGACAGAGTAAGCTTCCACAGCCTTTACGACAGACAAATTTTGATCTATTAACCTTCACATGCTGAATTTCAGCCAACCTGAATACCAAGGAACAGATGACTCCACACAACAGGATAGATGTTACTGACTAGCTCGCCCAGCCCTCTCTCCTACCACAGGTCATTTCAAAACTCCTGACATACGGACTCCTAATTCATCATGACTTCTTATTTCCAAAAAACGATCATAAGCATGGAAAATGTTATATTCCGGTTGAAAAGAGTACAGCAAGTCAGAAAATTCATGCTGAACAAGGTCTTTGATCAGCTTTATCCAGGGAGGTGAAGACAGAAGGTCTGCAATGCTAGTCAAAAGAGTACTAATAATTACAGCAGTTTACTATCTATTAGCAAGGGAAATAAGTCACTAGGACTGCATCCTGGTAGGAGGAAAAAGCTTCCTAGCTAAGGGCATTTTAGCCCTGCTTCCTTCCTGTTAGAACAGGTAAGGGTGGCACATGGTCCCAAATCTCATTACTCAACAGCACCCACATGGCGTTCTCATTTAGGCTGGTGCCAACTTTAAAGCACACAGTCCAGTGAGGTATGAGAGCGATGGAAGTGAGAAGACAGGAGAAAAGGAAACTGCCTGAGAATCATAAAGAACAAAGAACTGGTATTAAAACAAGAAAAACTCATTAGGTCACTTGTATCACAGGAGACTGAGAATGAAAGCCTTAGAGAGAAACAGTTCAGTCAAGGACAATGATATTTCCTTGCCTGCATAATTTGTATGTAGGCAGCAAAAGTAGGAAAGAATTGCAGGGACTTGAAGAGATGATCTTATATTTCAGCTAGCTACATGGCTTGCTCTGAGATTTGAATACTCCCCTGGCTTGCGCCAGCGTACTCAGTTGTGTTACTAGTCAAGTCATTTATACCAAGCTTTTGGTAGCTGATTGCTAGTCACACATTGCTCATTTGCTATGAGTGCCTGGCATCCCAGCGCATGAAGAGAGCCATAGCTGTGCCTCTATAATGCTACAGAATGCTAAGCACATGGCAAAGAATACAAGGTCTTAAGAGTCTCAAATTAGCATACAGTCTTAAATCTATTTTCTCTGTAGCACAGCACCAGTACTTACAGTGATGGCATGAAATAAGATTCATGTTTGCAAAGAACTTTTTTTGCAAAGATACTTTAGTGATGAGCACCACAAAAATCTGAGAAAGTAATTCTGTCCTTGGGATTTCATTTGAATAGCACATAATAAACATGGCATAGGACTGCATGTTGAACAGTAAGGAGAAAGTGAAACACTGAATAGCTGTTCATTAAGAGCTGCGCTATTCATTCTGCGCACTAAAGAGATACTCAGAAGAAACACAGCAGTGACCACGTACTTAATATGCATGCCCATGAAGGAGAATTGAGCTTGCAGAGACAACGCTATTGTATTATTTTAGCAGGCCTGACCTTGCAAATTTCATCACGTTCTCCAAGACTGAAGACAGAAACACATGTTAATTATTCAGATAATTCTTATTTCACTTGCATTTAGCAGTCTTCAGCGAGATCAGGTTCTAAGATGCTGGATACTGTATGAGTAAAGTAAAAAACTATCTCTTTCCCCTGGAAGAATACAGCACACCTCCTGGTAATTTAACATTTTTATGTTTGTACATGCAATTCAGCTGAACAAATGCCACAAGCACAGGCCAGGAGATGAAGTGCTAAAAGAGTGAATGGTCAGACAAAGTACATGCTCAAATGAAAAATAGTAAGAAAAAAAAATTAAGAGGTCCAATGGAAGAAGCTTTCTTGTGCTGTCCTGAAGTCATATAGGTTGGCTGGGCTTTAGTGGAGGCTAAAACTCCAGCATTAGCCCACAGATAACCTATGTATACAGGACACTATCATTTGCATTAGTATTCACTTGCCTTCTTAAAAGCTTTCCTGCTCATGAGGGCATGAAGCTGTATTTTCTGGTACTGTATACATGAAAGCTCTATTGGCGTAGAAAGTCCGGTATTGTTGGAGGAATAAACTGAGCCTTTCTCAGCTCTCTGCAGTATTATGCCAAGTGATCTCTACGGTATTAGAAGCCATCATAATAGATTAAAAAAAAAACCACAAACCAGGAAAACAATGTACTTAAAAAATGCAAATAATTTCTTTTCCCATTTGGGTTATGGAATTTACTTCTGCTACCCTAACTTAAAGCCACAAGAAGAGAGTAAACTGACTAAGGCCAAGTTATCTTAGCATGCTAAATTTCTAAGGCAAAATTACAAGCCTCCTGTAAAAATATAAGTATATAATCTTATAGTAACAACAACCACCAAGAAACCAGAAGGAGTTACTCTAAAGTTACAAAACTTAAGCTAAAATCAGAGTGCTAGAGAACAAAACTAGTAGACATCTGGACTCAATAAGGAAATGAGACACCATCAGCAATGATGGAAATACACAAAATATGGTTGTTCAAGACACACGCTTATGAAATGTCCCAAATCAGAGACTAAATAAAGAGGTCACCTTGAACTGCAACCTTCACTCCAGCCCAGACCTCTTTCAAAGGCTGTCAAACTCCAAGCAATATTGGTAACAGAAGTGTTACATAGGAATCTCTATAGGCTACTTTATAAAAATGAAAATGTAAGCAAGCTTTTGGGCTTTTAGGCACAGATGGGCTTTGGGTTTGCAGAGCAGGGCTGGCAGTTTTCACTTTGATTGCAAAAAACAAAGGCCCAGAAAGCCATGCTCCTCTCCCATTTCCACCAACCTTAGCTGAATCATCTGCTTGGTCTGCAACGTGGCCCTAAACCTATCCTTGGGATAGCCAAGTACAAGACAGTACAAACAGAAGAGGGGATTTAAATTCTTTGGTCTTTGAGAAAAAGCTGGACATATAAATTCAGTCTCCCATTTAAGAAAAAAAAAAGTGTTTCTTAGTACTTACCTAGTAAATCTTTCTGCTGATGACATTTAAGTAAGCAAGTCAGTTTTTATTGTCTTCAGTTTCAAGAAGATGAACCTTTTGATTCCTGCTACCATGTCTGTAATTTTATTTTTTTTTAAATAGGATTCAACTTATTCTCTCCTTTCAGAGACAGGATTCTGTTGTGTCAGACCATATTCATGAACACACACACCTGCTTTCCCAAATATTTTCCAAATATAATATAGGCTGGTATTTGAAATTAGTAGTGTCTTAAACCAAAGTCAGTTAAGTCTAAAAATACAACATGCATCAGCTGAACAGAGTACTGGAAATTTATCTCCTGTTGAAAGCGACATCAGTTCTTTTGCCCTTTTATTCATGGCTTTGTTCTTTCTAATAATGAAAACCACCTTTGTTTTTCTCCTTTCACGCCCATGGTTAGCCCACAAGAGAACTGCTCACCAGAAGCATATCAAATTCATTCGGTGCACTGTGGCAGCAGGATAAATCAGAACAAATTGATGAGCCTAGGGAAAGGGTATTGGTATGATAAAAATTAAGGGGTCATCACGATTCTTTCTAGAATTGCACCGAACATTATAGACACAACGTGTGAATAGGTGTCACTAGAGCTGAAGTCAGATGCAGACCATGAGCGACCAGCACATATGCTTAACATTCCGTTCATCATGCAAGAGATCCAAGGCCAGTGAGAAACATTAGAAAAGAAACAGATGTTACAAGAGCACGCACCCCAATCAGAGTTCTTCCTTTTACCTGCTTATCAGCAGCAAAACAACCTGCATAAGGAAACAAAGCTTCTCCATCCAGCCTGGACTAGTGCCAGGACAAACTAAGCTACAGATCCAAAATAGAACCGATTCTTGATTTTAATTACAGGAGGAATGCTTGCACATTAGCTCAAAACTGGAGCTCCCAAACCGTAAGACACAAGTTACTTCCAGGTGACTGCCGAGAAGCAGGAGAAACGGCCATTCAAGCATCAAGTGTGCCCAAAATACAAAGTATTCTCCTCTAGCTACACCCAGCCCAACTGTGCTGGCAAGAACCGCTGTTGCCACCTCCATGAGAGAGGAGGACATGAGGTTGGAGGGACAGCACCTGTACCATCAGCACTGGGAGAAGGCACTAGCACCAGTGCCATCATCACCACCATTACAGCAATGCTCTTCCCAGGACCATGCTATCCACACGACCAAGTTTGGAAACTACAATGATCATCTTTAGGGAGTGAACAATACAAACGCATGCTGAGAGTGACCTTCTTGTTGCTTATGGACTTCACTAAGAGTTCAAGGAACGGTTGTATACAGAGCCTCAAACACATATACGGTATCTGTGATGCCTCAAGAACAAGCAAAACTGAACAAAGTCTGACTCTCAAGGTTTTGGCTTGCAGATATTGTGGGGAAGGGGTAAAAGGTAGAAAAAGGAGAGTATTTACAGTAAGTCTTTACTCTTTGCACACAGGGCAATTAAGCTGGAGCTCCAAACATGAAGGATGCAGGGCAAATTAAAAATTTTAAGCATTGTAAAATTACTAGTTTAATGGGTCTGCCAAATGACGGCACACTCCCAGCAAAGAGTTCTGGCTGCAGAAAGCCCTTAATCCCAATGAATAACTAACTGGGAATAATGTCAGCAAAACAGCTGTCAGGATGAGATGCTGTTCAAGTGAACTAGAGGAACAACTGCCTAGAGCCAGAAAGCAATACGTTCAGCCCAACCGGAAAGCAAAGAGCTGGAGCTGACATGACAGTTTAACTAAAATCTGCCACCACCACCTTCTACCTTAAAAACGGGGCATATGAAGGAGGAAGACAGAAGCAGCAAGGGAAAGAAGCAACTGTTCTCTTCAGAAACACAGCAGTGTAACTCTGGAATGAATTTGAGAGTTGGGTCCAAGTCTCTCCCAAAGAGAAGATACAACAAATCAGTACCTGTCTGTACTCAGTGCTTCTCACTTTCCACTGAGGTGGAAAGGAATACTAAATGCTAGCACAGAAGAACGGTTGAAGAAACAAAACTCCACAGAAAAAAATGTACCAGAAAAGCTCTATTAAGCTCTGCTGAGCAGCTTACTCTAGTCAGAATTGCTATCATATTTCCAGTAGAAAAAGCTGTATCTTCCCTGCAACATAATCAGGCCTGAAGTCCTCACTCCAATCAGGACTTCCCAAAGGAAAAAAGATTTTACAGTGGATTAGAAATGCCTGATCTAGCTCATATTCTCTGAAGTGCCTGTTACAGGGTACGTTCTCTTGAAGCTCTTTATCCAGACTCTGCTCCTCCTTATCTCTTCCCTTCTCTCAACTAAATTTCTTCAATTTTTTTTTTTTCTGCAAGTTTAGAAGAAAAGCCTTTAAGTTATATACACCAGGATACAAAGATACAAGGAGGATAGATGACCAACTACACAAAAATTATTCAAGTGAGCTTGCAATAACCATTCTCCTACATAAAGATATTTAAAGCACTTAGGGCACAGGATGCAGACAAATGGCAGCATCCACATGACAGCTGCATCAAGCAAGTGCCTTTTGCCACCTATACTGGTCTGCATTAACAGATAGATTACTGGGCAGTCATTTACAAACAACAAAATCCCCCAACTTTGCCCACACAAACAGCAAGTAAAACGGCCCAGAGCCCTCTAGTCAAAAGCCAGGTTTGAAGTCAGATGGGCTACTGATGAGCAAGAAGGAGGCATTCTGCTTTATTAGCAAGAACAAAGTTGTAATTCTCCTACTTGTATTGATCCAAATAATCTGTCGCTGCACTGGGAGTGAAAGAGCTACAGTTACCGCACTCTAGAAATTCCCAAATGTGCTCCTTCCCTCCAACAGCTTCGTTAGACTTCTGGCAGGAAGAAATCACATCTCTGAGGAGCAGGACAAGCTCACAGGCCAACACACGCGGCTCCAAGCTCAGTTGTTTACATGACACTTTCACGGCAATCCATAAATGCAATTGGTTGTGGACGAATTGTCAGACAGCAGCCCCTCTCGTCTCATGCCATTGTCCTAAAGAAATCTGCAATGACACACACACCTCCAGACAACAAAGGACACAAGTGTACACATTTACAGTGACCTTCTCCTCTTGACAGAAGCTTTCTACGTTGTAGAAGAGCCATTTTTCTAACTTGTTTTTTGTTGAAGAAATTAAAGCTTTTCCTCAACACAGACTACCAGCAAGTTTTTGACACGTGTAGGAGCCTTAACTTTGTTGACTCTATCACATAAGCTTCACCAACCACTTACTCCTCACGTGCCGTTACAGTGCTAAGTCTAAAGCACTCTCCCTCCCCCCAAACACAAAAATGGGAGCTTATGTTTTGCGCTTTCCATACTTTGTCATGTATCTTTTTCATGTATGAGATGTCCACCTTTTCCCTCTCAATCCTAAAAGAAAACTTCAACCTGGTTGAGGTTGACACACACTGGAAAATGTTCACTGCCCATAACTAACGATGACAGCCCTTTTCCACCAGCACTTTTTCCACCAGTGCCTGTTTCCTGGGTGTACTGGAGCCCAGTTCAAGCCATGGGAAACTGTCACTTTGATGCTTCGTATTGATCTCCCCATCCTGTACAAAGGCTGCCACCACTACTACTTCTGGAAGTCAGCTCCTCCTAGTCACGTAGCACTGTACCCCAAGCATACAGTGACAGGATACTCCCCTTCCCCTTACACAGAGATCCTCCTTACGCTCTTCCTTCTCTTGGGAGATACCAAGAGACAGGAAAAAAGGCAGAAGACAAAAGCCTTCACAGTTTGAGATTGCACCACTTCCAAGAAGTCTGCTCTGGCTTTGATCTATTGATTTCAAGCCCCTTAATGTGGGAAGCAAAAATGTAAGTTTTCTCCACACAATTCTAAAATGAAAAAGAAAAGCCAGTATGGCACTGGAGAATTAAGCGCTGCACTGAAAAACTAACAAATACTGAGGGGGGTGGAAAAACCACAAATATCAGATCTGCCTATAACCAGAATATGCACTCAAGAGTCTTGGTGGAAATCCAAAAATAAAAAGTAAAGAATTAAAGCTATTATTCAGCAGTGCTACATCAGAGACACTAGCAAACTACAATAAATGGAAATTAATGGATAAAATCCCACAAGCACTGGTAGACAAGTTTTCTATTAAATCTTACTGGAATGTCACCTCAGAGCTACCCCTGTGAATTTTCATTAAGTTATCCCACAGCTAGCTACAACAGCTTTGCTTACTTTCTCCCCTGAAGCTACTAACAAGAAGCAAAATGAGGGAAAGGAATGAAGTAGCAAAGCATTTGTTACTGAGATGCATTTTTAAATTAAAATACGGATCTTTTTGTTTAGGATACTCTGAGAAGGCTCCACCATTGACTGCAGTGCATCCTTCACACGTAGCGCTGGAACAAATCCTGTTTGATGTTCGTCTTTGAAGAGCACCCATACCAAGTGAATCTCTGCAAATCTAACTCCCGGACTGCTTCCCGGAGAAAATAATCATAGAAAGATAAGCGAGGGAGGTGAAATTACTTTGCAGCTTCACCAGCTTTATTTTTAACACCCTGCTCCCTTTATGCTCATCTCCTCACAGGAAATATCTAACCCCTCAGCTGTGCTGTGCCCATCTAAGAGGCTCTGGATGCCAGGAACCACAACGTAACAGCCACCTATGCTGGAACCACCAAGAAACAGGGAAGGAGAAAAATAAGGACCCAGCAAGACTGAAGATGTGCATGTTCATAATTAAAATGTTTAGAGGGTACTTTTGCTTCTCTTTAGAAGAGGCAAGCTGTTTCTAATAAAGGATCGTTTGAGTTGCTTGAACTTTGTTGATTTATGAGGGTTTTTTATGTTATTCCAAAACTGAAGGCCCCCTTGTCGAAATAAAAATTGGTTTGGGGAGGGGCAGGATGTTAGGCTAAGCTCTTATATCATTTCTTTCAACTCAGGCGAGAATCACCTTTATAACTCACTGATTCTGACACCTCCTTTTTCTTGCCAGCATAATTTCTTCTGGAAAACAGTTTATTTTCTTGGCTATCTTTAACTGATCCAAACACTGGCAGAAGACAGAGACTGCACATGCATGCTCCCAAATCAGGATTCTCCTTTTTCCAAGCCACAACTTCAAAAAACAACTCATCAGAATCAGGAAAATTATAAACAGAAAACACTCTTGTATAGTTGCTGTCATTTTTTTTTTTTTCCTGTTTAGATTACATATTTACAGTTATGCCTCTGGACTGAAAGAAAATTTCCAGAGTTGTTTTTGTTGCAACAATATATGTGAGTTCACCCACTGAAATGAATCACAACAATTGCAAGGAAACAAAGCCAAGGGATTCAGTGCTGAACACCCTGGCACACTGGGCATCCCTACCTGTCTCCGACAGAGATGAGGTGCTCACTTCTGCCTCTCCTCACTCCTCCCTTCCCCAATCCCAGTCAGAAAACACTCACTGCGAAATAGCAGACTTTAGCTAACACACCTTGGCTCTGTTTTAAATTGGAAAAAAAACTGGAAAATACAAGAAAAATCGTTATCAAAGGCAAGCAGTTAACAATACTTAAAACAAGGAATTATGCCAAAAAAATAGCTGGGGGGAGACTCATTTAAGAATTTTCTAGATTAGTAAAGTAGACATTGGGATAAAGGATTTTCAGAGTTTGTTTGGTGGGAGTTGAAAGGGAGTGTCCAATACTCCCACATCATGTATAAAACACACACCACTGATCTTCAAGAAATTAAATCATTATGAGTTCCATAATTTCCTAGAATATTTATAGGCATTTGAAGACTAAAGTGATAGATTTGGATTTGGGGGTTACGTTTGTTTTAAGACATTGTAGCAAGACCTCTAAATTCCACCAGAGCCACAATCTCCTGCTGCGATGCAACAGCATAACATAACCCTGTGCATTTCATGAAAATCAGTGCTTACAAAGCACCACAAAGAGTTTTTAACCTCAGCCCCTGTCCCCTGTAGCCATGCAACCATTCTGCTCCCACTTGAAATTAGTTATTTATGGGCATCAGCCTCTGCTTACGCAAAAGCAAGCCTGTACTTCTCAAGTCAGAGCAAAGGTTACAACTCTTTGTGCTAGTCTGTGGCCTGCTCCTGAAGTACAAATTCATCTGAGTTTCTTGGCCTTCTGGTTTTAGTGGAAAGGTCATTTGGAGCTTTTTTTCTGCCACTCTGGAAATGGAAAGTTCCAACACTGGAAGATACACTTTTCTTCCACCTTCAGTTCACAACTTCTTCCAAGAGTCCCATCCTGTGCAAGGGACTTCACATGATGCAGTGCTATCAGGCATTATCAACACTGTATGATAAAGCCCTTGACCTGCACTTTTGCTAAATGTATCAGATCTAAAATAAACTTTGGGAACGCTTGTGTATTAATCTTTTTACAGATTTCAGCTCCCTACTGTTGGTGAGAAAAACCTGAAACACAGCAACGTACAATCTGAGGGACAGAAGGCAGGTAACAGCCTCATTTATCTTTTAAATGACACTGTAATCCAGCTGGAGACTTGATTGCTCACAATTGCAATACTGTACTGAGATCCACCAACACCTACAGGAAAGGAAACAATAGGGAAGGTATTCACAGTCTCAGGATCAGGACTCCTGGGTTTTTTTGCACTACATAGAGTACGTGCAGCCACCTTCCCTATAGCTTGTCAATAACTGGAGGGCTGGGATTCTTCTGAAGCCCACTGGAAAGGTCAGACGGAGGTAGGGCGGTTTTGGAGGTTGGAAGAGTACAGGGAAAACACATCACAGAGAAGTTTTCCTTTCATGCTGTTCCTGAAACTCACTGTGAGATCACATAGTGCAAAAATCCCTGTCTTATTTCCAGCATGAACAAGGATCACGGAGAAAATCTGTGAAGGACAGATTAACAAAGAGCACTTCCCTCTTACCTTACTCATTCAGCCATACAAAGCAGAATTGCTTCCCCTGCCTCCACCACACTGCTCCTTAGCCTGTGAAATGCTCCATGAATCACTGACAATGATGCCAAAGCCAAGAAGGCACAGCAGTATTATTTTTCAAAATCTTAGCTTGTCAAAGTTGATTTCAAAATCAACCTGTCTTTGATACTAGGCATGAGACCTCAAAACAGCAGAAACCAGCAAAGTAAGGTTTCTCTTCGAAGGGGCGAATGAAACGGATTTTCTCCTTGCCTCACCAAACAAGAGGTCACTACACTATTTTAAGTCAATTTTAGTATCAGATGCAAGTTCTATTATTAACTCTATGGTTAAGCTAGTCATTCTGCTAAGGTAAGGATTACTAGCAGTAATCATTATATATACACACATACAATAAAAAAGCCTAGTTAACAGTAGCAAGTTACACTAGAACTGAGCAGAGTGACTATCAAAGTAGAGGATTCTTATAACCAACTAACACCACAAACAAAGAATTCCTTAAGGATTTAGCATCTAAGTTCTCAAGAATTAAGCCTGCACATCATCTTCTCAAGATCTGAAAAGCAAGGGATGTAATTTCAATTCCTTATTGGTCAATTATAGCAGTGCACAATGAATTAGATAACAACAACAAAAAAATCCCACCAAGCCAAGGAAATCAGTTGTATTTACAGTTTTCTAAAATAAACCAGGTTTAGAAAAAAGTTAGATTGGAAGCCAAACACATTTTACACTGGCTGGAGGAGCTTCTACAAGGGAAACTCAGTAGCATACCCTGAAAATGCCTGCCATAAGCCACAGGAGTCTTGCTTTTGTATAGAGAAGGGTCTTGTTCATGTAAACAGGCTCTTAAGCACTACAATAATATAAGCAACCAATAACGTAGCATTAAAAATGAAATTAAGTGAGGTTCACTCCCCCACTGTCAAGAAGTCCCAGATGCACAGCGTAATTCAGGTTGGCAGGGACCTTGGAGGACCTCTCGTCCAACCTCCCGCTCCATGCAAGGGCAGCTCTCAGGTCTGACCAGGCTGTTCCCAACTTTGCCCAGTCAGGCACGAAACCTTCCAGGGGCGGTGATCTGCCAGCCTCGCTGGGCAACCTGCATCAATGCCCAACTGGCCTCGCGGTGAATAAACTTTTCCCTATGCCAAGTGATAACCTTTCCTATTTGAGATTATAGGAAGTACCTCGCCCTCCTGCCACGTACCCCTGTGAAGTGCCTGGCTCCGTCTTCTCAAACACCTGCCCAGAGGTACTGGGGGGCTGCTGCCACGTCCCCACAAAGCCGCCTCTCCTGAAGAAGCCCAGCTCCACCACCCTCTCCCTCAGAGCAAGTCCTCCAGCCCCAACCAGCCCGGGGGCTCTCTGCCCAGCTCCCTCCAGCTTACCGGCGTCCCTCCTGCACTCTGGGGCCCAAAGCTGGATGCGGTATCTCAGGTGTGGCCCAGCAAGTGCCAAGCAGAAGGAAACAACCAATTCCATCCATCTACTGGCTCCAGAATAACCACCAAGGGCTAACCTCTCCTGCTGCCAGCAGGCTGCAGACTCGTGCCGAGCCTGCTGCCCCGCAGGTCCTCCCAGGTCCCTTCCAGCACAGCTCCAGCCCCAGCAGTCACCCTCCACCCTGTCCCAGGTACATTTATTCTATTTATAAAATAAAAGGCAGTAACAGGCAGGTTGTTTTCCATTTTAAGCTGGGGCGCGTTACAGTTCTGCACATTCTTACAAGGCTGTCCTGAGGACACGCGCTGCGGCCCTTTCACCCGAGACAGCAATTAACATACCTAGAAGTTTCAGCTATCAATTTTGATGTTATGTTATTGGTGCCATAGTAGCTGTCGCAGTCATTGTGATCTAAGGGACTGAATGGGGCAAGGAAAGACAGCACTTTCTTCTTTAAGTGATATATTGGAAGGAGAAGGACGGAAAGCTTACGTCTTCAGCGTCTGCACGCCAAAACGTTCATACCTTCCCCCTATGCAGCTGCCCTTTTAAATGACACTTTCACCCCCATAAATCTTGCTTTTTCTGTAAGATTGTTCCAAAACTGTTCTTGTTGGGATGTCTGCAGAGAGCCAATGCACAGAAGTATTCACCCATGGACGAAAAGCTTCTAGACTGGTAGATTTTCCAAACAAAAGATAGTGCAGTTTTTATAACCTGTCATGAAACAACACTTCCCAGATCAGCCAACACGTTTTAGAAGCTAGAAAACAATTCTGCTGTATTGAGCTGCTATTTATCCTCCACACTTGGGAAAGATTCCACCTTCCTTTTTAGAGGACCAATATTTGCCTTAAAAAAAATAAATATTAAAAAACGTAGTTAACACTAGCAGAACAAGTGCAATGAGGTTACATAGCTGCATTAACTCACGTTCATCATCAATTGCATAATGGCATTCCAGACTCTGGTGTTAAGGGCAGATCTTTTACCTATTTTAAAATTTTAGTACTGAAAGGAGAAATTAATTCAGTTTTAAGACAATTAACAGCTCAGTCCTGCATTTCCTGACATTATCCCTTTATCAATAGTATCGTTGTTCTGATTATTCTCACCCCTGTGCCAAGCGCTACTTGTAACACGGCTTAAACAGATCTCATGACAAGGGAATTGGGTCCATGTATACAGGACAGGAGGTCAGCTGCCAGGCAACTGGGAGAGGAAAAAACTTCTAGAAGGTGGTAGTCTGACAGGGTCAAAGAGTTTGGGCAGGTTCTTCCACCCCCTTTAAACCAATCTAATTTTCATTCCACTGAATGACTAACTTAGCCAAAATGAAGAGCATCCCATCTGCCCTGCTTGCAGTCCCTAAACACTGCCCAGGAGGAGATGTAGAGATCGCAGTGAAGAATTCCTCCCCAAGCCCAGTCACTACAACCACAGTAAAGTTATTCTGCATTCACATCCATCTAGGACCAGAAGCCAGCCACACACCTTTTGACTCTTCATGGTTGCCTTATAGACACTGTGGGAAGGATTCATCTGGCCTAACTTTACCTTGTCCGCAAATCAGGCAACTTGTCTAACCCATCTGCATAGTTTTCTTCTAGTCTGAGAATATACTCGCTCACTTTAATAAATTCACTCCCAATACATTATCTAAAGTATATGGGTAAGACACTCTTCCAGCAGAAGAAAGAGAGGGAGGGAGGCTAAACACTGAGAAATTTGAACTGTAGGCACTGTTTGGAGGCTCATTCAACAACTTTCCTGCAATATTTGATTAACGAAACCATGCAGTCTTAAAGCTTAGTGCATCATTCTACACTTAAGTGGTTGTATTCAAACACTCTCATAAGGCAGTCAGACCGACTTCTCTGGAACTGCTCACTGGAAAAAACATTTGTTGGATTTGCTCCATTCCTATACAAATAACGGCAGGACTGCAGTGGCACCCGAAGGTCCCAATCTGGCTAGAGGCACTACTGTTCTAGGAACTGTATCAATGTTCAGATGAACTAGAGTGCCTATTCAAGGATGTTAAAATCAGCTTCACAGCAAAGGAAGGGTAGGTGTCTACACACATTTGGAAATAGAAACACTCCTGTGGGGCACAGGTTACTCGCACACTCAGTGAATCAGCTAACTTACCCAATGCTTTTCATCAAAAGAGCTTTATCTCTGAAGTTCCTCAAATGTCATACCATGTTTTGAAGGTCATATAAACAAACTTGTGCATTCCTCAAGTTCCAGAACCCTATAGCAGATATTCCAATCAAGACTCTTCACCAATTAGAAAAGATTTTTGCCAGTGAACTACCTTCATCTCCTTTTAAGTTACGTTTTTTGCAGTGGGAGCCATAAGCCTCAGCTCTCTCACACTTCATCCACAAAAGAGAGAGACAGCCCTAAAGAAACCTTGTTTCCAGACTCCTGGCACAAGACAGTCACATGAAGTTTATTTGCCTGAGTCACTTCCCAGGTTTTATGCCTCTCATACTCTTTTACAGAGATGGCGGTGCAGAAGTGGTGTGCCTGTTCTGCCACATGATGCGACACGTCCAGAAGCACTAAGGAATACACCTGGTCCCACCACTTCTAGAAGCAGCACCATTGCTATCAGCTTAAAACTGCCACCTTCAATACAGAAATCTAATGCAGGTAAGTGTTTCGCTAGAAGGAAAGAAGAAAATAACCTACAAACCCCCAACAAACCCCCTCTGGCTGGCAAATTTCTCCTTAACAAAGGAGTTCTCAAGGGGAATATAAATATATATATATCTATATAGGAGAAAAGTAGCAGACTTATTAGAAGTTGATGGGTTTTAGCCAACACGCATCTAGAGGGAATGGCAAAGTCAAGCGCTGACCATAGGGTACAGAAAAACATGACTTTTTTATTATCACCATACAACAATAAAGGAAGCATTCTTATCAGCTGGCAAAGTTTCTAAGGCATATAAGTCTACAGAAAAGCCATCCCTAATTGAACCAAGTCTCAACAATGAGGAGACAGCATATTAATGAGGCAAGGCTAGGAGGTGCGATGAGGAGATAACAATACCCTTAGGAGCTACACTGGTATTAAATGTGACTTTATTACTGTATTACTCTCTTATGAATCTTTACGGCAAGAATAACTCTGTTTATACAGATGTTCCTTCAACCATCAGTTATTCTTGTTTAAACACACATACAGGGAACCTTGACATTTTAAAATTACAGGCCATTAGATTAAATTAGATTTGTTATTTTGCTGTAGTAACCCACTAGGCTTTACAAGGCTGATATTTTCTTTCAGTGAAACCAAGATGCATTAACTGAAATGAGATACCACACCTTTAATAATGCAGATTGCTGTAGTTCTCTCACAGGTTTTTTCATTTGGTGCCTTTATTTGAATTCCTCTGAGTGCTACTAATATGGTTCATTTTATCATTAAGAGGGCATTCTTCACTTAAGTAGCACATGCCAAGCTAAACTAAAATAATAGGACTGGTTTACTGTTAACACAGAGGGATCCATGGTTGATATTTATGCAAAATTAAGCAAGGCTGAACTCCAGTTTCCTACCCAAAGTGACTCACGATCAAAGCGGAAAGTCCGCAGAATTCCAAAATTCTACAACATACAGATGACACCAAATCTATCATTGCTCAAAATACTCTCTTACAAAACACGAACTGTTAAATATATAAGCAGCCTTGGCAGTAAAAGTCAGAGTTCCAGCCCTTTTACCCACCCAGGTGAACACCTGAGCACTCTTGCTTCAGAGCGCCACGGAAAGACAAGAGGATTATTATGAGGATCATAATAATAACTTCACTGCAACTTAGACTCCCCTATCCTGCAGCATCCAGATTAAAGTAATGCCGGCAGAGGAAAAAGACGACTTCTGGCACCCAGAAGACCTGCTCTGGTAAAAGGTCACAGACCCAACGAGTAAAGATAAGACGTCTGGAGTGGAGCAAGGGAAGTACCTCAATCCTCGCAGATCCAGACATTCATCACTTCATGTCTTGGCTCCCCATCTGTAAAAAGAGGACAGCCTCCCTTCCCAGCCCCACCAGAGGAGAAATGCACCACAGACCACAGGGTGGATTCCTGTCAGCGCTACACAATGGTGACAGCGCTCACACGAGGATTTAAACCAGATGAGAATCCAACTAGCACGTCACACAACTTAATCGTTAGAAACAAAAATGCACGGCAAGCTCAAGAGCCTTCACTTCTGCTTCAGTTTCCTGGCGTGGCACTATTTTACAGCCTAAGACAGGTTTTAAGCTGTCTCACACCACTAACATCCTCACTAGCCTGTCTTCTCCATACTAGGGAGGTCCACCAGCCCTGCTTGCAATGATAATGGTTTCTTTTATTTTCATTTGAGAGAGATGTCATTTTAAATCGTCAGAAGCAAGCTGGAAGACACAACACACTGGACATTTGCTAACGTCTCTAGGCCAAAGAATAAATTGGTGAGAGACGATTACAGAGCCAGCTGAAGCAGATGGATCTAGTAGCCACACACAGCATGAGCCCCATTTCTGGTCTTCACCCAAATCAATAGGGCTTGGCACTCTGAATGTTGATACCTATAACATGCCTTGATTTTTTTATTTTATTTAAGATTGACACCGCTTTTCAACAACTTTGGACTAATGTGTCAAGTTCTGCATAATTCACTCAGTCCAAATCATCCAGATTTAGAACAGTGACCGCTGACCAGACTTTTGGAAGACATAATAACCCTCACGCTCCAGAGCTTAAGCCAAACTGGGATTAAAAGGAAATATAACATGTTAGGCAAATTAAGCCACATTTGCTTCACTGACAGCTTCTTCCTCCTTTCTCTGAGTAGGAGCATCAACTCTGGGCATTGCTGGAAAGGCACCACAGCCATGGCAATGCTCCAGGCTCCTGACACAGTCCCTCAGGCAAGAGGATGGTGGCAACAGTAACAGCACATTACAGCTTTGTCATTCATGCATCAAGCAGATTAAAAAAGTACAAGAAGTTACAGACAGCTTCCTTTGTACACACGGACCCCTCAGGCCTGCACGGAGGACACAAGGAGTTAAGAGCCCTTCTGCTCTGCTCACCAGGCCCTGGGTCGCACAAGAACGGGCACAAGACCTCCCATTACAGCAAGCTGTGGGATAAACTGCCCAAGAGGGAAGTTTCCACCTGACCCACACAGTTTCTGCTCTTATACAGGAAGATTTGTAGTCCCTTAATTATTATCATGCCTGGAGTGACTGCTGGCAGCTTCGTTACCTACGAAGAATTGCTTCGCCATTGAGGTCTTGGCTTCATTAGCAGTCAGGAGAACTCGCGGTCACAAGGTATTTTATGTACTGTATGTATGACAGAGTCATGTGTCTCTCTCTTGGTCCTCGATTATAAAGAAGGCTATATAGAAACTGCCGTATTCATCTCCCCAAGACAACCAGTGCTTACATGCACTTCACTTTTCCTCTTCCAGGCTGCATATTCACCTTTCCTTGGCAGAAAAGCCCTTCTTTTCACTTCCTCATTGTTCCTCTGCCTCTGGTCCTACACCAGACTACACCGGCTTACTGTGTCAGTGCCAATTCCCTGAAGTCTGACACAGCACTACCTTTCCGGCTGATGCTGGAGTGAACCATTACAGTCTGAATTTCCCAGGGCTTCAGGGAATCTCAAAGTCACAACAATTCTAACAACAATTTGCCTAACCGCTGTCAGAAAACAGAATCCACCGAGGCTTACTAAAAGCTGCAGATTAAATTCAAAGCCTGCAGCTGAAGGGAGCTGTTACCCTGGTATCTGGGTTTATACCACCTTCAGGGGTGTTCCACGTACCGGCCATCAGAAGAAGAGCTATTTAAAGTGTCTCTATTGTTACGTGCCAAAATATTTAACTATTAAATTTCACCCGCCACCTGCCTGTCTCTGCATCTTACGGCAGGAGCTCGCAGCAAGCAGATCTATTTTTCTGCCCTGCCTGAAGGGCCAGGCTGAACGTCTCCCCTTGGCTCGGCTGGGCGATGGGAGAAGGGGCCGCAGAGGAGCTCTCCCGCGGGTCGCGCTGCCCCAGGCCCCCTCTGCGCGCCCCCCGCAGCGCCGCTGACCTGACCCGACCTGGCCCGGCCCGCTTTCTCCGCGCACTGCGGAGCGTTACCTGCCGGGCGGGCGCAGGGCCGGAGGTTTCCCCAGCACGGCGCGGGGGGGAGACGGGGGGGACCTCGCCGCCCCCGGGAGCCCCGCTGAGGGACGCGTCCGCGCCCGCTCCGCGGTTCCGCGCACCTGCGCGGCTCCTGTTTACAGCCGCCCCGTTCATCCCAACCCCGGGGGCGGGGAGGGGAAATGCGCTTAAAGAGATTAAGTTTGGAAGAGATGCGCGGGGGGGAGACACAGGGCCCCCCCCCCAAAGGCGCGCACGCTGCGCGGGGGCTGAGCCGCGGCTCGGGCGACCCCGGCTGCTTTCCCCGCAGCGAGCAAAGCGGGGGAGGGCGGCGGGGGAGCCGGGCCAGAGCTCGGCGTGGAATAAAATGCCTACAGTCCCCGCGACGGGGGGGGGGGGCGGGGCGGACGGACACGGACGGGGACAGGACACCGGGTCGTCCCCGCTGGGGCTCAGGCGCCCGCACCCCTACCCCCGCCATCCCGCGGTCTTACCTCGATCCACTTCTGAGCCTCGGTGAAGGCCAGCTCGGGCTGGGGGGGGTCGGGAGGAGGCTGAACCCCCCCCAGCTCCAGCCCGGGACTGGCCATCTGCAGGGCCCCGGCGCGCCGCGGCTGCGGCGGGGGAGCCGGCGGGGGAGCAGCCGGGCACCGAGCCGCCAGCCCGAGGTGAGCCGCGGCCGCAGCGGGGGGACGCCGGAGGCCGCTGCCTGCCTCTCGCTGCCTCTCCTCAGCCGCCGGGGCGGGGGCCGGGGGCGGCGGCGCTCTGCAGCCCGGCTGGCTGCAGCCCGCCCGCCTGCGGTAACCTCGCTCCGCCGGTGCCCCGTCTGCCGGCTCGGTCGGTCGGTCCTCCCTCGCCTGCCGCCCCGCCCGCCCCGCCGGCAGAGCGGAGCTGCGCTGCCCGGAGCTGCCAGCTAAAAATAAAACAGACGGGCGAAGCCGCTTTGCCTTCAGCCCATGCAAATGCCCGCGCCGCCGCCGCCCCCCCGCATCGCATGGCGGGCGGCGCTGCGACCGGGGGGCGGGGACCCCCCCCGCGGCCGAGGGGACGACGGCAGGAGGACCCCCTCGGCCCCCCGCAGCTCCTGGAGGGCACCCAGCCACCCGCGCAGGCGGCCAGCTGCTGGTCGCGGCTGTTGCCGTGAAGACCTGATTAATTAATGGCGTTGCTCGAAGCACCTGAGAGCCTCCAGCCCCCTGCGGCGGGAGAAGGCTTTGCTCCCCCACGCAGACCCTCACCCACCCGCCTGGGGGCCGTGGGGGTCCTGCCCCAGGAGCGGAGCACCCGCACCCGCAGGTGCCTCTGCCCTGCCTGCCGGCATCTCCTCCTCTGGCGCAGGGCTGAGAGTGGCCTTGCGAGAACGCCTGAGGGCCAGCACGGTGCCGACGGCGTTCTTCTTCTTCTTACAAAGGCGAAGCGGGCATCGAGGTGTGCTTAAAACAGACCCTGTGTGAATGCTCTTTTTTTTTTCTCTGCCTTTATGCGGAGGAAGAAAACAAACCCTGGCCTGCAGAGACTTGCACGCCTACCTTGCGTCGTGTGAATAGTCCCAGCTCAAACAACTGCTCTTCAGGCTAAGGTTAAGCATAGAAGTTTCTAGAAGCAGGGGAGGAAAATTTTTCACAAGGCCTTTTTGAAGCCTAATCCTAAAAATCTCCACTCATAAGTGCTGGAAAGATGAGCCAAAGCTTCTTGTTTACACTTGTGCAAGCGTAGAAAGATACCTGTGTGCTGGAAACACAGGTATGTGAACGTTAACCTCTACTGCTAAGGGGGGTTTTGAGAGAGGTCACTACTGGCCACATTTTCAGCTGGCGATAATTGTCAACAAATTTTGACGAGAAGTAAACCGTAGGATCTACTTCTCACCATTCCCTTACTTTAGGCCTCAATTCACCTCAATTCAAAAGTTGGGATTTTGAATCTTGTTTATTGTTATAAATTAGTCAAAGAAAAAAATGCTAACTCTTCAAATATAAATATATCAGGAAAATGCATACAGTCAACTCTATTTCCATTCTAGGATTTTGTGTTTATTGTTCTCTACATTTTGTTTTGGTCTTTGTTTATTGTTTCAGATTTGCTGGAGTAACAAAGGGCCTAAAAACAGGAGATAAGGTTTACAGGGATTTTTCTGAGAGCTGCAACTGAACAAAAACTAGATGAATGGTAACCTAATCTCAAAAATTTAAAGAGAATTAATAAGTGTGTTTTGAAATACCTATGTTAACACAAACTATTTTCTGATTCTTGTAATATTTAAATAATACCGATGTATATTGGACATCAATTACATTTATTAAAAATAAATGAAAGACTAACAATTTAAAAGAATTATCCTACCTCTTTTTTTATTACCATGCAATATCAAATGTATGATTTTGCTGTCTGGTGATCTCAACATCGCCTCTCAGAGAACATGAAGAGCTGGAATAGGCTACGGTAAGCATCATACCACACAGATCATCCGTTTGAGACAGAGACCACCACCACATACCTTGTCTTAAACTGAGAGGTGGACATCCATTTCTCATTTATACAGTCAGTTTTCATGGCTCACTAAAGGCAGTGTGCTCTTATACACACTCTTACACACACTCCTATTCGCACACTTACATTCAAGCATGCAGAACTTTTAAAATTTATTAAATCCACACGGAGACATGTGGATGTAGAGCTAGTGCAGCCTTTTAAGAGCCCTGACGTGTATTTAGGAGTGTAAAAGACACCCTGAATGGCAGCAGGAATCTGGCCACTTCTTTCCTAATCCTAATCCTGGACCTGTTTACCATTCGGTCAAGTGTGAGGCAGCATCCCTACCTCCCTGTTCCCATGGAAACACACTTCTAGCATCAGCCCAGCTTGCTTTTTTTTCTAAAACCACCATCTGCCTGGGGAGTTGCAGGGCTTACTCTAAACCCCTTGAATACCAGTCACAGGTTTTTCAATGGTTTTCTTTTCCCTATTGCAGCCACCCTGGCAACTGGTACAAGAGGCAGAATATGAAAATGAGCACGTTAGAAACTCCAGCAAGGTTTTCCTGAGGTCACTCTGCTGCTCCTGATCAGAAACATTACCGGAAACATAGCGATGGAATTTGTAACAGCAGCAGAATAGGAGAATTTTTCTTGTAGCTCTTTGCAAAACTCTTGTTTTAAAACAAATGCTTCAGTTTAGCTTCTCTTTTTCTTTCCCGTCAAGCTAGCATCTCAGCAGTCCTTATCGTCTGCAACAAGCTTGCATCTGTACTTATTAGACAGGGGAAAACCTATGGAAGTGCAGGTATCAGTGTCAGGCTGCATATCTTTGTCCAGGTACAGTCACCCTTCCCAAAAGCAGACTGTGCCTATGTGCAAGTAAAGTAATTGTGGAAAAATGTGTAATATGGTGGTTACAGGAGAAGGTAGAAGCAGAGAAAGGGGGTCTTTTCTGGTTGTCAGGGATCTCTCTGCTGATATGCACAAAAGGAAAAACAGAAGCTTTTAGGAAGATACAGTTTCAGGTAGAGTGAGGGTTCAGCTTGTGTTAACTGGTTTGGTCTTCTACCCAATTTAGTTTTCTCCGCTGAGAAGAGGAACTCTCCTGTTCCTTTTTGTCTTCAACATAACATCTAAAATCTTTAAGCCTCTTGAATAGCAGGAGCAGGGGGTTAATAAGGCCTGACTGGTGTTGCGGCCAGGCCTGATCTTATCCCACAGCTGCAATGAACAGGTTGCATCGAGGAAGCTGTGTCCTGGACAGCTTCTGCTGCCATCATGTCTCTCCCTGAAGGAACAAGTGGTGGTGGTCAAGACCGAGTTCCAAGCAAAACTACTCCTAGATGGCATCTTAGTGCTCTTGCTCCTTTTTCTGGTTGTATTAGCCTGACAATAAACCTTTTTCTTCAAAGTAGATCTGACACAATGTGCTTCTAGTAACATGGGTGCCCTCCATTTGGAAACAATTACTTTTACAAAAACAACATTTGCACAAGAAGCAAATGGGTGGAACAGCCAAGGATCTCCTATTTCTATTCTGTTTTACCTGGCTTATTAACCTTTTCTTTGTGAGCTTTTATAAATGTGCCTTAAACCACTAAGGTCCCTGGGCTGGTTAAGAAGGGAAGTTATCCTGCTAGCACCAGGGCTTTTCTGCCTCCTTATCTCCTCTGCAATCTGTCAGTTCTGGCTGACATTCTCTGAGCAGAGCTTCTTTTTCCCCCAGACCATAATGGTCATAGTTGGGGGGTGCTGCACAATCCTGGGCCAGATTTCAGAGGAATCTGAGCTGAGCCATAAGCAGACTGCTCTGGCTAAATATCTCCTCTGTTGTTTGCTCAAGGACTTTTATACATTTCATTGGTTTGCTTGTCCTTTTTGTCCCTTTAACAAACCACTGAATGTCACACAGAGAACTTGAGGCCGTATGGTATTTATTGTAAAAATTCTGTTTGGAATACCTTCATTCTCTAGAGTATAAAACAGGTAGGCACATCCAGCACAGCTCTGGATAACTTCTAGGTTATTTCAGAGCTGCTCAGAGATGCAGCCTCTGAGCCATCACAGGACTCGCACCATTGCAAAGAGCAGCGTGGCTGCCTGGTGATGGTGCAGGAGTTGGACAGGCCTGGGATAAAGCATCCTTGGTATTAATACCTCTCAACAGGTATTAATCCTGCTGGAGAGTATTTGGAGATTTTTTACCGACTCCTGAAGGCAGGTTGTGCACTTTCACAGCTTGTCATGTGTGAAAGGGTGAACGGAGAGGTGAGCTGAGTGAGTGGATGAGAAGAGCCCTTACAGCAGCATCTGTCAAGGCAGAGGAGGGTGGTGAAAGAGATCTTTACCAGAAGTTTAGCATTTTCTTCCTTGATGAAACTAGAGTCAAAGTCAGTTCAACTCTTCATGGCATGCAGCCTGTCTTTGAGAGCAGGCTGGTAAAGTTAGCCACTCAGAAGCAAGAGATAGAAAAACCCTGATTTTGAAAAATGACTCAAAGGAAGACTGTTCCCATTCAAGACTTTTTTTAATTTACTTTTTAAAAACTTACAAGCTAAAAGAAAAGTAACGCCAGAGTTTTAGTTATTTTCAATTCTCACAAAAAAATCAATGAATCTGTGATCATGAGAGCATGTTGATTTTTTTCAATCACTCAAACAAATGTTGTGACTTCACATTTTATTTAATCAGGGCATCTGCTGTGGTGCATTTGCAGTGTTCAGCATTTGGCTGACAGCACCTGTTTGTTTATCCCGGCCATGCTGTCTTCTATCACAGTCACTTTCTCTCTGCTACCACTCACTCAGCAACATATTGTCAGGCTTGGCATCGATGTTCTGTGTCATTCTGGGAATTACAGGAGAGGATGGATCATTCAAATTTGCTCTTTCCTTGGAGAAAAGCAGTATTATCCCTTCTCACCCTGTCCTGGGAGAGTGTGAAGCCGTTTTGTGAAGCAGTTTTTTCTCTATTTTGGAATTTTATATCGATTTTTGAAAGCTAGTACATCCAATTGTCACCTGGTAGCTGAGCACCATTTGATGTTTTCGTATTTGCCTGTCTTTGCATTTAATTAAATTTTTAGATTTTAAAAGCTGTTAACTGTCTGGGATCTGATATCCTACTTACTACACATGTTGCTATTTAGCTATAAGCCTAATGAATCAGAGTGCAGGTGATTCAAAATGAGAGATCACGTACATAAATGCCTGTAAATATTCAACGTCATTTACAAAGCACAGTTTTGGGGGTCTTCACCATCTTCTCTGTTCTCTGTGCAACAAATCCCTGATCAGTATCTCTGTGTTTAGTGTGCTGCTATGCTTTTAGGTGTGGGTTCTTCCCTGCCCAGCCCTCCTTTCTGGCTTTGACACTTGGTTCTGCCTCTCCTGGAGGCCTCCAGATCCCAGGCTGATAGCTCTGCTGATTGCGCAGAGCCTGCCCAGCTTCTCCTTTCATCTGCAGCCATGGTCAATTCTCCCACTCACCCAAACAATCACTTCCTTCCTTCTTTATATTGTTCTCATCAAGACTTGCCTTTCCTCTGGTATAGGAAATGCCTATGTCCAGCCTCCTCTTTAACAAGCATCCTTCTTTTCTCCACCAGCCTGCTTTACTTTGTCCCAGCCTGCCATAGTCTCCTGTCTTTCAACCCCATTCTCTGTCTCTTTCGTCTCAGGTACTTCTCCCTTCCTCTTGTTCATACATAGTGGAGGGACAACACAACAAATATAAACCATGAAAACCACTGGGAAAAAAAAGCAGAAAGAAGGACGGTGAAAGAAGAAACATCACAAGTAAGTGACACTGAGTTACGCAAGGTTAAAAAGACATAAATTGGGTTGACTGAAAAGCAATTCTATAAAAAAGAAGAGGAGGAGTGGTAAAAGGTAAAGCAACCCAAAATGAAGAGGTACCAAGGTAAAGGAAAGAATAAACCTGAGCACAAAACCAGTGAGCCCATCAGGCCGGGGAGCATCCTTTCATTCTGTGTTCGTAGCTACCAAGCGCAGCAAGCTCCAGCTCCGTACATGTTCTTTCTAGGGACTCCCATAAAATACATACCATATTGTGAAAGCAAAATGACCACGTGCACAAACCAACAGCTGAAAGAGGAGTCTGAAGGAAAGCGTGGCTCTCCCACCCCGCTCTCCGCTCCCAGAGCTGCATAGTTCTGCTCTCTTGACAGGTCAAGTCGGGAAAAGGATGTGGCAGGACAATGGGCCTTTCACCAGCTGTTATCAAGGATCTTTTTAGCCCATTAAAACAAAAGCACATTGGTGAGGAGCCGGTGCTTGTAGGTTTGTGTACCTACCGATGTGACGCCCGGTTTCCTTAATGCAAAACCGAGCAACAGCCTTCGCTTCTCCGCTGAGCTGGAAGTGGCACAGAAGGACAAAACAATATTTCCCTTAAGTTTTCTTGTGATTTTGACTGCTTTATGGCTACTTTCTTTCAATCTACTTCATTAAAGACTGGAAGTGGAAGCGGGGTGTTCTTCCAAACACAGTCTGATCTGGAGCAGGAATCTCCACTTCCAGTATGTATCTGCAAAAATCTTCCAGCTGATTTTGCACTCTGCTCTTTTAAATGCTGCGTCTTCCCCTGCTGCCACCCACCCAGTATACATCTTAGCCCATTTCACCATCCTGAGTAAATTTTCGAGCACATAGAGTTACTCAAGACTTTTTCAGTGAGGAGCATGGTAGAGGGGTTTTAGTACCCTCAGGGAGATGTTCCTCAACACCCCTTTCATAGTGCCATCGCCTAGGAAAGGGCTCTTTTAAGGCAGCAAACATGCTCAGAGAGCCCATACCAGCTGCAAGTTCAGTAGTGCAGCTGAGTCTGCCTAGGCTCCGTACATGAAAAGGTAAGTAGCCAGAGCAGGTTGTTCAGTGGTCTGCAAATCTTTGCAGGAAGCCGTAGCTTCAAACGAGTGCTACACAGTTGTGGTATGTTGGGGGAAGAGAGGGGCTGTTGTGTATGAGACAGCATGCAATGAAAGCACTTAGAAACTTTTGCCAAACTGGCGTCAAACGGGATGAAAATCAAAAACTGTATGTGGAAAAAAGGTGATTTGGAAACCAAGCCCTAGCTTCCAAATTAAATTCCTGGGTCCTGACATTAATTTTCTTGGTGTATAACAAACTTTGTGTTGTGGTGGCATAACCATGTAATTCACCAAACCACTTTGTTTTTATCAAACGTGCAAAAGGAATAGCAAAAAACCCTCTCACTGATGTTAGAACAGCTGTTTGCTAGGTAGCTGCTTGTGAAAATTTGAGAAATCTGGGAAAAGCCACATCACATTCAGCCTTTAATTTTAGCAGTGACTTGCACCATCCAGAAAGAACTGGTGAACGATATCTTCCCTTTTCTTTTCTTAGTAACTATCCCTGTGGAGCAGATCAAAAGGGAAAACCTGTATCTGGAATTAACACTGGGCTTTATCCAAATTTGTTTGGGGTATTAGCTGGTTCACAGTGAATTGTCACATTCATTTACTTAAGATAAGGAAATAGGCAGCCAAAAGTGGAAAATGGAAAGGAAAAAGAGAAGCAGGGGCAGAAAACAAGAATTAAAAAAAAAAAGAAAAAAGACTGACTTTATGTAGTAGGACAGAAATATATCTTATTTAGCAACATTATAATTTACTTCCATGACACAGGAATACTAGAGGGTTTTTTTCTCCTATGTATTGAATTTCTAAAGGACAATATTTACCAGAGGATTGTGTTCAGCTGGAAGCAAGAGAAAGCAGTGTAGCATAAGATATAGGTGAGTTAATTCCCTGAAAGCAGGCTCTCTTGCTCAGTCATCTCCTGTGGCCTGACAATCCTTGCAGAATGAGACATCCATCAAAGCCTGTGGAGGTGCTTTGGTGCAACAGGTACCATTTCTGGGACAGATGGCATCCGTCATGCCATCACAGACATGGATGGTCACACATTCATAAGAGTCAGGGTGTCAAAATCAGCCATCAGTCCAAACTCAAAATGAAGGCTATTATGTTTTCTTTATTTTGCTCCACCCACCGCTTCAAAGGATGGAGTACTATTTGCAACCCCGCCTAAATTGGTACTGCGAGTTAGGAGGAGCTGTGGACATCTCCCCAGATAGCAACCTTTCTTATAATTCCCTAAACTGCAAGTACCAATAGGTTGATATGTCTTAGTAATATTATTTCACCACCTACACACACACACCAGCTGAAAACTCATTCACTGGAGCTACTGATGGCAGAAAATGTTAATCTAAGTGTGACCACAGGTACAGAATGCTTCTTAATATGTGTGGGACATTTAGGTATTAAAGAAACAAGCAGTACTATGAATATTTGTTGGACCTTCCTATAACCTTTCAGTGCTCCTAGATAACTGCTTCCTCTGCTGTCTTCTGGACCTCTTGGGGATCCAACCTGACTTCACTGAAATCCCTGGGAACTTTTCCGAAGTAGAAGGCCCTATCCTGCAAGAGTGTGGGTCCAGCAGGGCCTTCCACACCTCTCAGGGCTGGAAGGGTTCACGTAAGCTTTTCACTCTGCTCTTTTGAACACAGTCATAAGTTCATTCTGCTCCCAGTTGGTCAGACGTGAGCCAACTCCAAACCAGTAATGCCATTCCTGTACCACTGACCCTGGCTTAACAAGCTGGGCTTATTTGCTCAAGCCCAAGTACCGTGGAGCACATTTTGGAGAAGAGTTGGCTCTCTTCCAGCCTGCTTTAGGACTGGATGTGGTGACGTAGGTCTGGCTGTTGGACCATAGTCCATGTTGACAAACTGTCAGGCAAGAGATGGATATTACACTTTGTTGTATCACTGTCTGAACTGCTAAATGATTTATTATATGAGAGCTGCCCACCCATACGAAAGTGGAGCTAATGAGATTGCCAAGAAATTACTGGTATTGAGTGTACAGCCAAAAAAGTTCATGAGCACAGCCCTTAAAATAGCAAAATTGGGGAAAAAAAATCCCTTTAAAGTTATTTTCATAACTTTCTCTTATTATTACTTTTTTAATTATGTCTTTCTGTCTGGCCAGCAAAAGTGTCTGGAGTTTTTCCCAGTTTAGAGGTCCCAGTGCTCCTCCGTGGGCCTCCAAAAGAAGCCCAAAGGTCAAGAAAACCTCACCTGATCACTCAAGAGACCGGAAAATACTTTCTGGGAGTTGATAATCCATGTTACTGAAATGATTGCCAATACCTATTGAATCTTATTCTCTGGCACTTTTTGGCTGCTGGTGGGACTGCCTATCACAAGAGCTCCTGATCTAGCCAGAAGAAAAGACAGGCAATTCATCAGTTGCAGAACTGTCATACCTGTAGCTGATCCAAGCCAGCATTTTGGAGTATGTCTACATTTTTTCATTAATCATTGCTTATCAAAAGGGTCTTATTTACTGAGTGGTTTGTCTTCTTGAAATATAGTATTCATTGAATATGTCCTCACTGTATTGATGACCCACACCCAGGAAACTGGATAGGGATTTTCATAAGACGTTAAAGGAGTTAGATGCTCAAATCTCATCAAAATTAATGGGATAAAGCACCTAAGTCCCATCCATGCCTTCAAAAATTCCAGTCCTAAGACACCAGTGACACCATGTTTGCTTAGCATGCTAGTAGGTCATCAAAAGATCAAAATGATGGCATGTCTCTAAGCGATTGGAACACTAGCATTAAGAAAACCTTTTAGAAGACATAGCTCTAAGTTCAGGTCAGACAGCACGGGGAACGCTAGGGTAATTCATCATTTGGCAAACTTCAGTTCAGCATCAAGCTTTTCTAAGGGACAAGGGGCCTCCAGTTAACTTTAGACAGTTTGTGGAATGATGTTTCTCTGAAAATGAGTATTTTAGTCAGTCTTCAGTGCTGAATTAGAATATGCCAAACTTGTGTCTGTGAACTACTTCCAGACTTTTCATTCAAGCTTCATTGCAAATCCTTCTCTTTATAGACCACTTTGCAAAGAGAATGTAGTAAAGATTGTTGTGCAGGAAGGGATGATCAGTCTCTGGAGCACCTTGTGAGACTGGTCGGCTTCTTACATGCCTCAGTGAAAATGGGAAATCATGAGCCTGTCAGAAATAAAGACTCTCAAACCTTGTTGGCAATCAAGACCTGCACGATCTCCATCCCAGTGAGTAAGGGAAGTTGTGCAAGTGGTTCTACAGAGTGGAAGATTTTCCAGCAGTGCAGGGTGACTGGGCTATCAGCTGTGGGAGCTCTTGTAACATGAAATGCTCTCCTTTTTATTTTGAGGTAGCTGATGCCGATACAGCACTCAAGCGTTCATGATCTAAACCTAGAGGAGGGGGGCACTTCAGCAAGGAAAATGGAGGCTCGTGTGTGGAGACCATGACATTTAGAGAAACAATGGTTCTTCAAGGCATGTGCTATGGCAATCTGTGAGTATGACCCAGCATCACCAGGTTGCTACAGTCTTCCCTTCTGCTTTGTAGAGCAGCTAATTTCTTCAGCTGCTGAAACACTGTGGAAGAGTTGAGTACAGAGCACTGAAAGTGGCAGAAGGCACTCACGGCAAAGGAGAACCCAGCTGGAAACCGTCATGGTGTGCATGTGCACATGCTGGAGGTGCTGTGCTGTGGAGAAGTGTAAGAGCTGTACATATG
The DNA here is from genome assembly GCF_964188355.1 of Buteo buteo. Lineage (NCBI taxonomy): Eukaryota > Metazoa > Chordata > Aves > Accipitriformes > Accipitridae > Buteo > Buteo buteo. The sequence continues at coordinate 26,834,643 of NC_134171.1, read as the reverse complement.
CTCCATTAAACCTGCCAGTTTTTACGGCTGCTTTATTGCAAAGACTGTTTGGCTCTTGTTTTCTGAGGGCTTGAAAGTGCTGGGGCCTCCAGGAGCAATGCAGGGGAAAGAATAAGATGTCAAGAAACTCTTCAGCCCTCGGGCAGGTGAGAAGGAGCTGTGAGGGAGGGAGAAAGTTTGCTTTTCAATATGTAGGATATGGACCTGCGTTGGTTTTTTACTAATTCTGCTGCATCCCCCTTGTGAACTTGGCAAGAGCACATAGACTTTCTGAATACATTTGTATTTTTCAATGCTCAAGACTGTGAAACCCAGAGAGGGAGAGAGAGAGATCAGGGGTTTGCAGCCCATCTGAGAAAGGAGGCAATACAGTGGGGAGAGCAGCACATCCTAACTTCCAGGATCCACTGCTTATCTCCCGCTTAAACTTCTGGCCCTCAATGCCTGAATTGAAATGGCTTTATTGGAACATTCTGCATTTGAAAGCTTGTGATAATGCAAAAGCCATCCTCTGACTGATTTCTTCTTACAGAAACACTGTTCACAAGTACAGAGGGAGATGTTTACATCAACAGATATCCTTAGTTTATAACATGGTGAGTGATTGCGAAAATTAGGACTGACTTTCCAAACCCGTTTAAGTTCTCAAGTGAACATAACACAGTTAACACATCCTTTACAGAAAACATGCACAAAAATAAGGAAATGAATGCTTAAACACGTAATAAATCTTTCGCTCTCTGGAGAATAAATACACTGTGCTTATCAGGTATAAACCGTGGCCTATTTCTTCATAATCGTAATCATAAATCTGGCTCAGTTATTGTATACATTCTACTATCTGTGTATTTACTTTTGAAGAATACTGCTGTAAATTTCTGAAAGATAAAGGGATTCATTTTTTTATAGATATTTACAAGTTAGTAGTTCTGGGTGATTATAGCAGGAGTATTGTCGGAAAGGAGGGTATATAATGAAAATTTATCTTAAAATTATATATGCAACTGAAGTTGTACCTGGGATTTGAAACAGAATATTGATACTGCTTTCAAAACTTTTTAGTATATATATATAGAGGTTACTGAAGAAAGAACATAAAATTTTGGGGGTGCAACTGAAAGCTGCATTATGTAGAAATATACCTTTCATTACACTTTAAAAAGGAATGGTGTGTTTTTCTTGGTGTGTCGGATTCATAGGATCTAGGACGTGTGTAACTACCTGTTACTTTGCTTTCAGGGATGCTGTGGTGGTGCTGTGGTAGCTCTCTGGCTGTAATACTTAGAAAGCCCACTGCTGTAATGTGAGGTCTACACCCTGAGGAGAAGCCAGGCTGTTGGGTTGTCTGTGTGGATTTCATGAAGGGTTTTGACTCTGTGAATCAAAGTGATTTGTTGATACTCCTGTCAATTTGATGAACGAACAGGTCTTTTTATGGAAGGTGTTTTCTTGCAATGACATTTTTAGAAATGTGTTGTGGTTACAGAGTTAAGTGAACTGGTGTATTGGCCCTGGTGTTACTGAGAATAGTGTTTGCTAAACTACCGATGAGCGCTAAGGATGCTGACAGTGCCATTTATACATGGTATTGTTAAGATAGAAGAGTCTCCTTATCATGAAGAAGTTATGTGCAAAGAGAAAGATAATGGAGGAAACCATGTATGACTTGTCATGTGTAAGCAGTTGGTTTTAGTTAGCTCCAGCTCATAATGATAATCATTTGCACATTAATTGCTTCAAATGTCTTACAATGCATTTGGGTTTATGTTCACTCAAAAAAAGTCATGTTATGTTTCAACCAGGACCATCTGGTTTGCTGTGGATGTTTGAACTTTATATGGGTGCAAAAGCAATTGAAGAAATTCACCGAAGAAAAATCTGTCAAGGGATATCAGATGTAAAGATACCACATCTGCCTATATGGCATCCATCCAGCTCCTTGTAAGCTGGTACAGCATGTAAGGGCACACCACTGTATGTTTTGTCTCCTCTTATATGCTCCCCCAAGGTCACACTGTTGGCTATTCACAGAGGCTGGACACTGAACTAGGGTGCTTTTTGATCAGATCCTGTATAATGCTCTTGAGACCAGAAATCACACTTGTGATTTGAGGTGCATCTCAATGTCACTGATAGTTTTGAGGGTTTTTTACCTTCAGTGTGCTTTTTTAAGATGGCATAATGCTGATAGCATCAGAAAAATTATGGGCAGGGAAGCAAAGCATTTGGTAAGTTACAGTGCCATCTATAGAAGGAACACAGCACCAGCCTGCAAACTGAGGTCTCATCGCCTTCAAAAACCTTATTTTGTACCTCAACAACCAGGTCACTGTTTAAACCATCAGCTGGAACTAAATGTTAAATCCAACAGAAAACTCTGAGCACTGCACTGAATCTTCAGGCACTAGTGAAATCCTCAGAAAACTTGTTCAGCTTTCCCCCCAGTTCCCTCAGACTATCTTTTTCTGCCAGTGTTGTCCCAGTCTTGCATTTGGTTTTTTTTCTAGTGGACCTCCATCTCCTGGTAACACAGAGCTGCTTGGTGGTCTCAGTTAAGGGCCAGGGGACTCTTAAACATGGTTTTTCCCTTGCCAAGTTGGTAGGCCAGTAAAGGTACTTAGGTGAGGCTTTGCAAAAGGCAGAATTGAGCTAAGTCTTATAATTCTCAGTGTGCACGTCCAGTTATCACCCAGTGGCAAAGGCTCTGATTGGGAGGTCAGGGGTCTACCCTCAGCTCCCTATTGTACCTGCAGCTGCTGCTTCTGTGTTTTAGGAGCTGGCAACCACCAGCAGACTGTTACAGTGTACAGTGAGTTGTACAGCTCTCTGAATTATGGTTTGCGTAAAGAAACTGCATATACATTAAGCCAAGAAGAGATGTTGAGATGTTGACTTCATGATGAGGAGTTAGAAACTGGTGTGGAAGAGTCATATTCAAGTCCCTGTTCCAGTGACTATTTCACTGCTTATGAAGTGGAGGCCCACTGCAGGAAGAAAGAGAGAAAACCATTCACCATGAAGTGCCAAAGAGCTTAGTAGTTAAACATAGAGGGCTTCAGCATATGTTTTGACAGCAGAGTGGGAGAAAAAGCCTAGCCAGAGAAGGGTCATAATCCAGGGCTGTCTGTCATTTCTCTTCTTTTTCTCTCCTTCAAAAGGGTGCCTAACATCAGGAGAGTATTCACGGCAAGAGCATTAAGCAGGGATAAACACCTCCCTCTTGCCATCACAACGCGTTTAACTCCTTTTGGAGTAAACCTGTGCCTAGACTCAGTATTTCCCACCAGCTAGTTTAAGCAATGCCCCACTCAGCTCGTTGGTTTCTGTGGTCCCCAGCCATAAGCCCCTTGTTCCTCCCATTGGTTTTGTAGGGGATCACACTGCTTAACGTAAGGCTGAGATTTCCCTGAGCGACAGAGAGTGCAGGAGCGGAGCTTTGCCCTGTGTAGTTTGCTCGAGAAATCTGGTGGCAGAGCGGGGCGTTTAATGCAAGGCCCCGGTGGCCTAGCCTGACCGCCCAGCCCTCCTGCTTTTTTCTACCAGTTGGCCACAGCACTGTGGCTTATCACTAAGTATCCTCGTTGCTTTGGGCAATAATGGCTTTGGTTTGGAAACTCTCTCTTTGCCTCTTATAAGTCTGTAGATTTGGTTAGGTGAGTAAAAGAAGACACAGGATCTAATGTGGTACCATGTACCATCACTGGGCATTTTGCCACCAAGTTCAGCTGGCTTAGGAGTTGGTTTTATGACCCTGAAGAAACTGGATGAACTGTTCTTAAGCTAAATGAAAGGAATGATTAACTCCAGTTACTTTTATACTGTTTTCTTGCCCGAACTTGCTTCATTCAGACCCTGATTCTGGAGGACATAAGATCAAAAAAACCAACTTCACCATGCAGCTGAATTTCTTGTGCCTACCTGCAGCAATGTGCTTCCATTTTCAACACTGGCAAAAACCTACTTGCGAAACAACTCTGAGAATATGAAAACTAAAGAAATAAGACAAAAATTCACAGACATTTTAAAAAGAAACAGTTTAAAGTCTTTCACTACTGAAAACTACTTTTTACATTTGTTTGGTAGTCACGGAAAATGCTTTTATCTTTTCAAAAGCCCTAGGCAGGTTTGGGGAAAATAGTTTGAATGAGCAGGCAGAATTAAAATTTGTCTTCCAGGAGGACTAATGCTTATGATCTTAGATCCAGAGAGGTAACAAAATTGTTGTTAAATCACAGAAGTCTGACTAGCTGAGATGAGAGTCTAGATGCTGCCATTCCAAAAATACAGACCTGTAGTTCTTTCAACACTGACACCTTCCTTTGCCTGTCATCTAAGTGAATACTTCCTTTTTCTAAATGCCCACCAGCCTGTAGAAAGTAGCACAGAGCAAGATGATACTCCACAAGAATAAGGGCATGACAACAAGAGTCGTTAGCTTTCGTTGAGATGTGAGCTCCATGGAGTCTCCTGGGCAGAAGTATTCTTTGCACAATGGAGGGAAGCTGTCACCTTTCGAGATATGATGGGAAAAGAGAGGATATCTTAGGACAAAGACCATTCTGGAAAACAATCCCCACATCATTGCACGCCAGTTCAACTCCGGCATAGCTCATGCTGTGTGGCTGCTGTGAAGGAATGCAGACCTGGGTTGCTTCTGTCCGTCTGTTGTGTCTCATCCTGAAGGCTTCCCAGACTCGCGTGCTTAGAGATGTACTAAAACAAGCACATCTGGGCCACAAGACATCAGTGAAACTCATTACTGATTCAAGTACAAAATCTGTATGTTAGAATACAGTACATTTCTGTATGAAAAGACCATTCCAGACAGTGAACATTTTTCACATTAGCTGTAGTTTTAAATGAACCATGAAATGAGAGGCCTGTCCTTCTGTACCGTGGGCAGCAGTTATATATCTGAATACTGTAAGCATACACTGGCTGTAGTTGGGGAAGCCTTTTCCAGTAGTCCATTCCGGTAATTTCTGGTGTTCTTTCCTTTTTCAATGCAGAAAGGTCGTCAGCTATAATTCCCTACAAGAAATGACATGAGTTTCAGAGCTCTTTCCTACATTATGGGTGATTTCTTTCTTTTCACAGCTTATAAAGTATATGCATGTTAGTATTTGCAGAGGTTTCCTCCAGCTAGTTATTTTATATACGCTGGATAGATTTTTAAGGGTACCACTGCGTACCCTTTTGTTTTGTTACAGATTTCACTGTTCATGCTTTATTTGCAAATAAAATATGCACAAGCAGGTGCTGAAAGACCTTTCTAGTTCATGCATCTGTGTTTCCCTCCTGAAACAGAAGTCATTCTGAAAGCTTCACTGAAAGCTTGCTTTGAAAATGAGTATTTTTGCAGACTGCTGACTGCGGTACTACATTTACTAAAGAGATGCAGTCACACAATGGTTTGCTTCTGTATTATCTAGGTCACGGGCCAGAATTCTCCTGGGTGCTAACATTTTCAATTAAGCTGAATTTGTCGGTGCACAGTGGAGCTATTTTCCTTTTTAAAGCTGGTCCTAAATGGGAATGCTGAGTGTCATGCCTGGTTTAACTGTTTTTGGTCCTGTGTAGAGTCAAGGGTTGAAGTCCTCTCCCCGAGGGGCTGGCCACTCACTCTGCCATGGCCAAACTTTAACCCGGTGTTGAAGCTCCCTAATTTATGCTCCCACCCCATACATTCACCGCTGTTGGTTTCATTAAGTGACTTTGGCAGTGTTGTAGGGGGATACCTGGAGGGGTTGCTTGCAGTCATCCATAAAGAAGAGCAGCTCAACAAAACATAGTCAAAGCCAGGCTCTCTGCACGAAGTTTATATACTAAGAGCCTAATTTAAATCCTGGAAATGTGAAACCTAGAATTTAAAACCTAGCCTATTCCAGTAGTCAGTGTATGATAAACTTTCCCTAAATTCAATGCAGTAACCAATCTTTTTGTTCCTCATCCTTCTCCTCTTACATGTGAATATGGTTGTAAGCAGTAGCTCTATCTATCTCAAGCATTTTGAAGAAGTACCATGCAGGATGTATTGACTGCATTTAGGTGTTATGATTTCTTACTTAGCCTTAAAATTTTTAAAATAATTCTATATGTTATGATGATCTATGTTATATGTTGCATATTTTACACAATGTGGATAAGGTATTAAAATCTGTTACATACGTAAGACAAAATAACAACTCTGGGTCCAGGCAGTGATCTCTTCAGGACAGTGCAAGAAAACCTAAAGAAAATCTGTGTGACCAGTTCTGGCCCTCATTGCTGCTAGATCTGCTCTTTTCTCTGGAGAGAGCCCTTTTTTCACCTGTTGGTCCATATTGTATGTATGAAGTTGTTTATTACACAGATCTAACAAGAAGTATACCTTGGCCTGACTGCTGAAATACTGGAAGGAAAAATATTGAGATCTTGCCATAGACATGAAGAATAATGTGGGACTGGATAAATCATATCCAACTTGTTATTGTTTTATTTCTTAAGAAGCTTTATAGAGCTTATTTCTTAAGAAGCTTTCCAGCAGCATTCTTATGAAAAAAAAAAAAAACAAAAAAACCAAACAGAGGGAAGTTACTCTGTTGGTGGTCACTGCTGGTGAAAAGTCCAAAAATCTGTCTGAGAATGAAGGCAGAGACAGCCCACACAGGTTTGCATGCTTCTAATACACACAAACGTTATCGATTATATTGCAGTGTGCAAATATGCTAAAAATGTATACTTTGTTTATACAAACTCATGTTACTGCTGTGGTAAAAAATATTTGGGAAGGCAGTTGAACTTGTGAACGCTTACACTTAAGACTCTAGTTACATTGTTGAGATTCACATTTTCTGCCTAGTTATAATTTATAAACATTGGATTTAGTCAGGGAAGTCTTCATACAGCTTAACTGTAATTTCCTGCGGTAAATGGAGTCTGATGAGTGAGGATATGAAATCTTGGAAAAGTTTAGTCATTCTAAGGAAGGCTGTCCCGCTTGATGTAGTAGAATCGGTATAATTTTGTAAGAAAGATTGGCAGTTTGCTAATTCCCTGTCCAATCCAGAGTGAAAAATACCAAGTGAGGGGCTTCCACTTGAAAGCAAATGGATTTTTGCCCTCCTAATATGATGGGATCAGGCTCTGAATCTAAGCAGATGTGGAAATATCAAGTGTCTGACTGAGGAAATCACTTCAGCCTATACATAACTTCAACCATGTGCTCGAGCCTAACTGAAGGCTTGATTTCAGTTGAAATCATGGACTAACCATGAGCTGAGGTGCTTTGCAAAATCAGAGCCCAAGCGGTACATAGTAATTAAAAACAAGTTCTCCTGTTGCAGCCTAGGAGCTGAATTTAGCTAGCATATTTCAGCAGAGAACTTTTCCCTGCCCCACCAAATCTAATGGAGTCTACTGCCAAACTGATAAAATGACATTTCCTGACATGCATGTATCAAATGAATGCCCATAACAAAAATTATGTTGCTGTGGAGCTAATGTTTCAAATTTTTGAGAAGCATTATTTCTGCCCTTTTGATGGCACTTCACAGGGGTCTGAGTGCACTTGTGGATTCTCCTTTCAAAAGTGCCAGCTAAGCCTATAGGATAAAAAAAACCCCACCTGCATATTGTTTGCTGCTGGTGAGAGAAATATCTCAAGTTTTGAAAATCAAAGAGATTTTAAGCTAATTTCTTTGCATGTTTTTTCCATCTGTCAATGAGTGTGTGGTTCTCAGCTTGCAACATAGCAAGCATATTCCCTGCAGAAAACACAGGCAGCAGTCGCAGGCTCTCCTGGGACTCTCTTCTATTCCAAGCCTCGGGAGTGGCAGCCGAGAACTAGGCACATCCAAACTGCAGCTAAGCAAAGGATTAAAGTCCGTCATCTGACTGACATGTATCCCTGCAGCAGCTGCGGCACACAGGGCGGTAGAAATGAACCAACTTTTGTAAAACATGTTGTGCAAGATCCTCGGCTGCTTAAACAGCAGTTTCTCATTGCCCTGAAACACTGCACTTTCCCAAAGAGCAACAGCTTTCCTAAACCTTTGTAGGCCGATCCAGGGCCATGAACATGCATCAGCCTGACTCAAACCAAATAGAGGATTTTGCCACAATTTATAAAAGATGTGGATGATATTTTACAGGAAAGTTTGTCATCACTGCTGCTTGTGCCAATCATTTCCCAAAAGGCAGCAGGGCTTACTTTATGACTTCTTGTCAGAGGGTAATGAAAATTGAAAACCAAGTCCCAAACTGTGTCTCGTATTTAAGGGAGATCACATCCACCTCCATATATAGCATTGGGCTGCATCAGAAACCTCTAATAGCTGCTTTCTGAAGTAGGGAAAAATTAACCACCCAGTATCCAACCCCTTCTCTCTCTTTGTTCAGTAAGAATTGATCTTGACAAATATGTTGTTTATTGACACAACTTGACTTTCAGGTCCATTGTTCAGTGAAAGGTGAAAGAATGGTTGGTAAAGCCAGAGGAAGTATCAAGGTAGCCAAATAATGATATTATTTTCTGAACAATCTTGTTCTTTCATCCACACTTCTCCAAACCATTCCACAAAACCACCAAGAACGCGGCCACAACTTTGCTACCTGACTCTTCTGTATGTCAGGAAGCCTGAATACTGCAACCAGTCTTTTTCCTGTAATCATCTGCAATTTAGATTTCACTAAACTTCCCAGTGTTGCTAAACAATTTTGTGGGATGGGAAGTGGAAAAGGAGGGAGAAAGTAGTATTTCATGAATGGTGATGCAATAGAAGTCTACTGGAAAAATATCTTCAGGCATTAGAAGGGGACTCAGGGGACTATATGTCAATACAGACCCTCTTTTGCAGACAGACATGAGTTCACTTGACTGTTCTCCAAGTCAATCAAGTTGACGTTAGCCTAACACTGAGCTTTAGCTAATAAGCCATGCTAAGAGGTAGAATATATTAACTCAGGCCTGAAGCCAAAGCAGAGTAAATATAAAACTCTTCCTGTAAAAAAAAACCCACATGTAGTTATAAAGTCAGTTTTAATTCCAACTCTGCCGTCAATTTCAAGCATCACCTCAGGCAAATCACTGAATCTATGTCTTGGTTCCTTACTTGCAAAGTGGGGATAGTAAAACTGCGTTTCTCCCAGTCTCCATACATTAAGAGTGGAAGCTGTTCTGGTAAGATGTTAACATACACATGTATAAAGACTTGAAAACAAAATGCAATTCAGTTCTGGCTACAGTGCTGTAAGTAATAATACCTCTCAGTATAGTATTAAGTGCTCTTAAGCAATGAAATTGACTGACTTGTTCTTTATGGTACTCTGCTTGAAATGCTAAACCCACTGAAATACCTTTGCCCAGTCTTGTTCCTCCAATGTCATGCAGATCTCCTCACTTCTTATATCTTGCTGCAGGCATTGTAATATCAGCTAACCACATCTGAAACTCATCTAAGCAAAAAGTACATAAGGAATTTTCAAATCAGTTCTCTACATAGCTCATTACTTGTGCATTGGGCTTCATCTAGAACTGTATTTCTGATGCACAGCAATCCTTTAAGGGGTTGGGAAACTTCATTAAACCGTCTTACATTGTTCATGGTACTGCTAGAAAGATGACAATTGAAAAATGCGCAGGAATTCTCTCCTTCTCCCATTTTCCCTATCATTCTCTGCTCTTTTTCCTGCACCTCGTTCCCAGTAGACTTCCCTGTCACACTTAGGGATGTTACACACATCCTCAGGGAGGACTCCCCATACTTCTGTTTGATTCATTGACCACAGAACTCCCTCAAATCTTCCCCAGCCTCTGCTTTCCCCAACTCTCTGTGAAGAGACAACCCTCCCTTCGGTGACAAAACCTGCACCTCCTCCTGGATACATCGGCTGCTGTTCCTGCAGTCGTTCTTGTCCTTCCACTCCAGCCAGAGCAGAAAAGCAGCAGTCAGCAGCACCAGCCTCCAGCTCTTCCTGCAGGGAACGGCTCCCCCACGCAGGGCACAGAGAGGAGGCTCACGCTTAGCTCCTTGCCAAGCAGCACAGCACTCAGCTCCCAAGGCTGGAGCAACACTGATCGCTGTTCCCATTTTTCATACTGTAATAGGTAATCTGGGGCGGTCTAACAAGAGCTGGTTGTTAAATCCGTTGCAAACTTCCAAGGATGGAGATGCCCCCATTTCTCTGATGACTTGTTCCCACACTGTACTATCTTCCCAGTGAAGAAGTACTCTTCTACTTTCCCAATGTCCCCAACTGAACCTTCCAAGCTGCAATTTGTGGTTACCGCCCTTTGATATACCATCTCCTACTACCAAGAAAAAAATTGGCTCTGTCATCTTCCTAACTGCCCTTGAAGCAGTTGTAGGCTACAATTAGAACCTCCCTTAGTCTCCTCCGTGCCAGACTATACACGTCCAGCACCACCAACCGCTCCTTGTAGGCCACATGCTCCATGCCTCTGGCTGCCTCAGTAGCCTTCTGCTTGACCCTCTCCAGATTCCTCCATGTCCTCCTTGGACTGAACATGCTATTCCAGGTGCAGTCTCACCAGTGCCAAGTAGAGGTGGATAGTAACTTCCCTCCATCTGCTGGCCTTGCTCCTCCCAATACCACTCCCAGCATAGTATGCTATTTGCCTTACTCATGAGGAGAGCATGCAAGACGTGGGCTTCTATTCAATTTGGTACCTGCCATAGTCCCCAGGGCCTGTCGAGCAGGGCTGCAACTCGGCCCATTGCATCCCAGCCTGCACAGAGACACGCCAAGCTCTGCACCTCGCTGTGTTGAACTCTGTGAGGTTTGTTCTAGCCCCATTGTCTCATCTATTGAGGTCCCTGGGGTTTGAAGCATTTGGAATGTCAACCACTCCCTGTAATTTAGTATCACCCTCTGCAAGAATTTAAAAATGACAAAACACAAGTGATATTTTAATTCCTTTGGTCACAAAGGAATTTTAATGCTGTCACTCAGCTTCTGGCCGCATTTTTCCCGGTTCTTGTTTGCTCCCATTTTGTCCACAGTCTCACTGAGCTGTAGTCCTGTCCTCAGCCTTTTCTTGGCTGTCAGCAGCACCAGGAGAGGGATTCTGTGACTACGAGGTTTATTGCCAGTCTCTTGTTTTCTCCCTATGCCCAGCACACTGGCTAGTGGGACTTGCCCCTACAGTTCCCTCGTGCCTTTGCATCAAAGGCAGAGGACACTAGTATGTCTAGTTCCCTTTTTCAGGTAACTACATCTCCATCTTAAACATTTACAGATTGATAAACTGGTCTGTGCATCAAAAGCTGGATGCTGCTGGAGTTATTCCCACTTTCTTTCCTTACTCCCCCCCAATCCTATTTAGCATGGAAATAGTAGTGCATGTATTGTATAGCGGTATATACTGGACAAAGAGGAGGTGTGAGGCTGTATCAGCTGCAAATAAGCTATGGACCTAGTCAAAGGCTACTGAAATGCATAAGAGGTTTTGGACGTTACATCATGCCCAAGTTAACTTTTGACTAAATTAAGGATTGGATATTTGGTTCTGAAATCAGAAGTGTGCCTAAACATGTGAGTGGTTCCACTGAAAGCAGTAGGACTACCTGTGGACTTCACATTACATACGCAGTTGAATAAAATCACACCTGGACCTGTTTTTCCATTGGTGGCTCCTGAATCAGACTTGTTGCTGAAAGTTTCCCAATGCTGCCACCTACAGAACACGTTAAATACAGTTTAACACAGTAGAGAAGAAAACTCGATTAAGAAAAAGTGTTAGATTGTGTGCAGTCAACCCTGGATATGGTTCTAAATCAGCAATGTGCAGGTCTAAAGAGGTACGCTTGAAATCCTATCTGAGATTCTTAAATATTTCTCAAATATTTCCAAGGATAGTTCTATATATTAACTGTTAAAAGTCCACCTCTGGAAGGCTGCATAAAAATACAGGAACCTGTTAATTCAAATCAAATAATTTGCTCAACAAACTCCTCACATATCTGGAAGGGTGGCAGTGGCAACAGCTAGTCACAGGTTTCTTTCAGAGTGGGCATAAAACACAAAACAGGCTTCACAATCTCCTGCCCCTCTCAGTAATTGTCGTAGTGAAAATTCAGGGATAAATTCAGGAAAAACACATAGGGTTTTAGATGAGAAATGAATCGGGTCAAAAGAGCTATTTTAATTAAGGAGGATGCACAGAAAATCAAGGAAAGGTAACAGTTCCATATGGAACTACAGATTTAAGATAAAAACACAAAGAGGAGAAAACAAGGACAGACAAGAAACAAAATGAGCCTCACTTCAGATAGGATGTGACCAACAGAAAACATTAAATTATCAGAGAGCCTCTTCTCAAAAAAACAATGTGTTTTGACACATAGCACTCAAAAAACCCTACAGATGTTTACACCTCTTGGTCCAAACACTACTGCTGAAGTGTGAAACAATGGGCAAAGATTAAAATTAATAACTTGCAAGTAGGTAAAACTAGCCAGGAAATATGCATAAAAAGCATTTATTTTGAGATTATACACACCTGATATTGTTCTAGAACATCTTTCATGTTTTCTATTTATGGCTTATTCTATATGGTTTTGACTTGGCACATACACACTTCCATGTATCATGACTTTTCTTCTGAATGCAGTTAACACAGCTGCAACAGCTGCACTGTTAGTATCACAAAAGCTTCCATCTATCCAGCTTACAAATCACCACCTATTGTTTGAGACCTCCTTCATCCAAAGCAACTCTGTCCCAACACCTGAGATCTTCACCATCCCCAGCAACTTACCTTCCTCTTTCTACCTAGGCTGTTTTGATGTAAAGCCCAGCTGTTTGCCAGGCCCCTGTGGTAATTTTAGCAGGGAAAAACAGCCTTGCTAGTGATGTTATACATGAGTGGATGGATAACATGCATTCCCTAGTTGTTCTCTTTATTTCCATCCTTTGAAGCTGCACCTGGGAGCACAAGGTAAGAAAATAAGAAAAGTCTGTCACAACCCTTTTCCTGTTTTCCCATGAGGCCAAAGTTATTCAAATGTTGCTTTTCAATAGATTGTTAACCCAGAAGCTTGAGCAAAAGAGTGAAAGTTTATGAAAACACTAAAACATTAGCTTCGGTAGCACTGGGAGATTTATATTGCTAGATTAAAAAAAAAAAACAACAAAATCAGAAACATTTGCTTGCTGCAATCACTATAAAACAATACAGTAGTATCTCAAAGGCACTTTCAGGTTGCTTCAGCATCGACTGCCTGTGTAACTGTACACAGGCACAGTTATGGCAGGTACCCTCAGCAATGGCCTGCAGAGGCATGAAGGGGTCCCCTGCAGAACTAAAGCATCCTCCCCCAGGTACAGCATACAGCTCACTGGGCTCTGCTCTCTTGTACCCCCTCCTACCACACCTGACTTTTATTGCTCCTTCCATCCTCCCGTGCTCACGCCACATGCATTTCCTCTCTTGCAGGCTTCGTTGCTAAGCAGCCCGAGCTGCAGGCATGGCTCTGAGCCTGCGCTCTCAAGCAGGAGGCTGCAGCAGAGATGCCCCAGGAGACCTTCGTCTACCCTGCAACACCTTCCGCTAACAGGCAGAATAAGGTGCTGTTGGAGAGACCAGTAAGTGACATGTAACAGACCTTTTCTGAGCAGATAGCTTTCACCTCCCTGCTAACAGAAACTGAAAGAGTCTGATGTTCAGCATTGAAGTACTCTGAGCTTTAATACTCAGAATTTGATTAAAATGTGTTGCAATCCCCTAGCTTCAGCTATCAGGTAATTATATGAGCAGTAACAAGGCCCAATACCAAACACTGCTTTAATCAAAGCTTGTATTTTGAATTACCCTTCAAAAAAAGCCTGGAAGCCAGGAACAGTTTGCAGCATACGCAAAGCACCAGCGACCACCTAAGAACGTTAAGTTACCCGGCACCATACAACATGGCTGGCAGCCACAGACTAGGATGCACTGCATTAGAAGAAAGGCCTGAGTTGAAGGGTGTTTTACCCTTTACAGCTACCTGAGGTATCAGCAAGGAGCTGCAGATAAACAGCAGCTAGACTCAGGGAAGAATAGTTTCCACAGAAGGTCACAGCTGAAGCCAAGGAATATGCAATAATATGCAAAATATATTAAGTATCTTTCTTCCCCCTCACCCAAAATTTCATCCTGCTATTAAGAATTCACATAGCATGGGCTTCTTTTTTAGATCATTTTGGAAGGGAGAGGTAGTATAGCCTCTTCTAAGGCCTTCCTAACACAAATCCTAAGTTTATAAGCACACACCAGCTAGCTAACGATTGTGTTCAGCATTAGCCAGCAGATTTTTTAGCTACAGGTAGGAGAAAAAAACCCTGTTCTAATACTGTCTCCTATAAGGAAACATAACACCAACCCATTCAGTGGGTATTCTGTTGCTTCTAGTATTAATACAAATAGCACTGTTTAAGAGCACACAGCTTTAAGCTGACATTTGAGTGTTTCTTTATGACACCTTACCCCACTAAACTAAATGTATTCAGGGTGGCAAATTGAAGAGTTTCAGGCTGGACATTAGGAAAAGCTTTACCAGAAGCAGCACTGGAACATGTTACACAGACAGCGGTGCATCTCTCTATCCTTGGAGGCCTTCAGGACACTAGAAAAAGCAATTGTCCTGCTAACCTCAGGCTGACAAACTTTTTGCTCACAGGAGAGCTTTGAGGGTCCTTTGAAAACAAGGTTTACAGAGGATGCCACACAACTCCTTTTGGAGAAAGTTAACAGTGATCACTTTAGTCCATTTAGTCTTCCAGCAGAATATTTTATTCTCATTAAGGACAAGGAAATATCAACCAACAGCTCAATTAACATGACACAGATTAAACAAGGCCTGTTAAGCATTTTCTACTTAACATGTGAAAAAAGAGTCTAAAGACATCTGATGTGTCCAAACTGTTCACATTAAAACTTGAGCTCATCCTTTAGCATAAGCTCAGCTGATGTTGCTCCTGTGTATAGCAAAAGGTGGAAACAATTTAAGTTACCAGAACAGCTGTGTTTAACAAGTACTGAAGCACTGGAGTTTAGACTGCATTTACTGGTGTGCTATTAGACTGCCTTTCTTGCACCTCTTCAGAGTCTCAGGCAGACTTGCAGAAAGCCACAGCAGAAAAACGAACTTCTCCTTTTTCACGTTCTGTAAATTGTCTGCAGATCTTAGCAGAATCCTTGGAATAAAAAGAAAAAAACCCAGCTGTTTACATTACCAGAACACACTTGCTGTAGAGTCCAAGTCTTTGCAGCTCTTCTCTGGGACCCACCAACTAAGTTACAAGTTCTTGCGGCACCAATTAATAAATACACTTAACAGATACCTACCTCTATGGCACAATACTACCTTGTTACCATGGTATAAGCAGCACCAACTTGTACAAGTCAGTACAGCCACTACATGCTGAATGCATGCCTCTCACCCTTTTATAAGCCTTGTTTCCAGGTAAACAAGCAGCAAGGGAGAAATCTTACCTTCAATAGCAAGTCATCTGAGCTTGTGCCATGGTTCACAGGAAATGGCATACGCCCATCTGTGAAAGAAAGTCCTATCACTCAGTGTATTTAATATTACTTCTGAATTAGCAGAACTGAGCCTAGTGGGCCCAAGAAAAGTACACACATGAAGATACTTGGAAGGTCAGAACAAATTGTCAATACATAGCTTGAGTGAGAAGGGGACTAAGTATTCTCAGCTCTACAGGAGATGACACGCTCTACAAGGGGGCCTAGGCCTTCAGTTAAAATCTTCAAGTGAAGGTACAAATTACGTATTGCTTTCACAGCCTCAGCGAACAGCTTAACCAGCACCAAGTATCTAGTCTGAGCCCCCAGCAGTGCTGCACAGTGTAACATAGGCCCAGTTCAACTGCAGAGTTCTCAGACCTTACCCAATTCATACAGATGTCCATCCACGTTGACAAACAGGATGAAGTGGAAGTTCACACTGTTGTCCTCAACCTTAGGAGAGACCATTAAATAAGTTTGTTAGGTTGAAGAAACCCTAGTACTGCAAACCCTACTTGTGACTACAGGACAGAAGAAATGTCAACAACAAAGCAACAGCAAAGGACTAAAAACTTGATGTCTTTGCAAGACCTCTACAAAGTCAAGCATCAGGAATCCTAATGTACAGTCACATTTTCAGACTGGGTCTGAACCCCAGTTTTCAATCCATGTTTGAAGAAACCTTGCACAAGCATTCACCCATGAGTCACTCATTTCTCTTTCTTCATTAGCTGTAGCAGCTATCTGCCAGACAAAAAAAACTGTATTGCTCTACCACCTTCATTAACCCCTTCTCCCAAGATTTTACACTCATATCTTACCCGACATTGTCCTTCTTGTGCAACTGAATTATGGACTTCTTGTATAGCCTTAGGAGAAAGCAGATACAGGTTACTACATCCTTAAGTGCTGAGAGCCATCAGCAGTTTGTGTTGTTCATATACCTTATTATTTGCAAAATGCTTAGCTCTCTCTTCAGGAGACAGATCAGCTGTTTCATCAAGAAACTTCTTCAGGGCAGACCCCTCATCTGCACAAGATGATCAAAGATTTTATTCAGTATAGGTAAAACATCAGTTACAGTGCAGATGCAACCCACAGTAATCAATGCTTGTTGCACTAACTAGGAATCATTGCATTCAGCCTGGAACCATCTACAGCTTATAAACTATAACTACCACTTGAAGTAAGCTATTTATCCAGAAGCTATTAACAACAATCTACACAGCCAGAGTTTCAAGTGCTTCAGGGTACTCTGGATACTTGTCTTGGAACTCACTTTCAAATGGGACTTAGCTTTTCTGATCCTCCCCTTGCAGATTTGGCAGAGGTGTTCAGTCCTGTTTTGAAGAAATTTAAGAAAGGTACCAGCTTGTAAGGACACTCAAGTGTAACTAACTGAATATGGGTAGATGAAATTAAGTTGTCTCACTGCCTTCAAATGAACACAGGGCTTGCTCATGATAGGCTTACTTTGGTTTTCCAGAATACAAATTAGTAGTGCAGTACTAAGATGCCCTGCATTCTAGTCTTACATGAAAGACATGATGCATCATCCATTTCACTCATCAAGAGTGTGGTATTTCAGAGAATCCTTTCAAGAAGAGTAAAGCAAAGCTGCTCTCATGTAGCCTTCTATATGTGTTTTCCTTTGTATGAGGAATCCCACACCACCCAAAGGGTTCAAGTTCTCTTGGAATAAGGAAATTAAGTTTTCTCTTCCAGATCTCTAGTCTTTGAATAGTAAATTATTTCCTGGACTCAATGACAACCCTTTATTGACAAGGACTTGTAATCCTATTATTTCCTACAAGTTCCCAGCCACCAGTTGCCTAAGCCAGTTTTATATGCTTTCCTATAGGAAGAGAATCATCAAAACTATTACATCTGCAGGAAAAGCCTACTTACAGATTCTTACCACCCTATTCGACTTTCCCAGCAAAAAGAAAGCATGTTTTAGACTGATTTACAGGCTACACTAAGCAAGTCTGTTTACATTAGACATAGGTGGCATGAAGAACTTAACCTCTTCAGTTGACATCAACAACAATGTCAATAGCTACTTACGGACACGGTACTTCCCAATTACGAACCCAGTCCCCTTTTCCCCTTACATCATTCACTAGGATGATACCTCTGCAGCTACCAGACAGGAGTCAAAGTACATTACCTTCTACAATTCAGGCAGTAGGTGAAACCACACGCCCCTCTTCAAGAGCTGAAAGACCCACTTACCAACTGAAGCAGTACAGTATGCCTTAACTTGGCCCGCATAAAAGCCCCAGGTCTCTCCAATAACCCATACCCACTCAATCTTCCTGTCATAAAAAAAAGGAAATTCAAGCACTTCAGAACATTTATACTCACCAAGTTTGAGTTTGTCTTTATTATTAGCAACTGCATGTATCAGACCAATTGTCCCGCACGAGTTACTGACTGTCTGCTTCAGGAAATACACCTTGGAACTGATTTCTTGGTCCTTTATTTTCTCAGTCTGTTGTTTCCTGAAGTTCTCATGCTGTAAACATGGAACCGTTTTAAGTATTTCACCACAGTGCTATCTTCTTATTGTGCAAACTACTAGACAAGCGAGTTGTGTAGGAGAATCAATACCAGGACTGGACAAAGATTTACCCAGAAAGTCATCTTTGTGGCACAGGTCCAGTAAAGCATCGTATGTCTATACTGGATGCAGTCCAAGTCTTAATGGAGTACCTGCATGACTCAGTCATATCCAAAGACACTGTTCTCAGGCTCTCCATCTGTTTGGTACACTGGAAATAGCTTGGGGTGGGAAATCATATAATGGATAGGCTCTTTTACATCCCCTCTCAATTGTTTTGGTCCATTTAATGAGACTACTCAGCATGTCTCCGCCATAGTTTGCCTTTGTGCCTTTAGGTTACTTCCCTTCATGAATCCCTCCCCATCAGAACAGTGTATAAACAATTGCAAAACCCATCACTACTGAAAGGCTGTAATCCTTCCTTAAATACCTGTTAAGTATACTTTATTTCAAAGTCCATCTCCTCATCTACTTCCTTAGCGTCAAATGGACTAAACGTATTAATCATACAGAAGTAACTTAGGCCTCTCCAGATGCGGTGATTCAGCACGGTAACAGAATTGCTATTCCTCACACTCAAGACTGCTCATGTTTTTTCCTCAGTCTGATGCACAAAGTGTAAGGAGAGTATTGGAATAAGAGGCCATTTTTGTTGCTCAGTTCATTTTAGTTCAGGCTATTTGGAGGCTGCGGCCAAGCACCCAGCACGTACTACCCACCTACAGCCCCAGTGCAAGCCAAACCCACTCCCAACCATCTGATGCTTGGAGAGATGACATGGTCACACTCCTGACCGCAGCCCGCAGTACCCGCTGTCAGCCAGCAGGAACAGACGTTGCTGCTGACAACAGCCTGCTTTTTACTCCAGGGCCACGTGGGCCAGGCGCGGCCTGGTTGGCCTACCGGGAGGACAGCAGAAACCCCGCACGGACGGCACCACCAGCCACACGGCACCGGGTCAGCCACAGGCTGGGTGCCTGAACCCACCCCATCCAGCGGCCGCCCGCAGGGCTGCAGCCCAGAGGGCCTGCGAAGCAGAGCGGTCCAGGAGGGACCCAACAGCCGCCCCGGGGGCGCCGCCCACCGCCTACCTGCTCGGTGAGGGGGAACAGCAGCAGCAGCGCGCAGGCCGGGGCCGGCACGGCGCCCAGCGCCTCCTCCTCGAAGCCCAGCACGTCCACGAAGCGCCACCCGGGCCCCACCCCCAGGCGGGACAGCACCTGCACGGGGCACAGCGAGCGGGTGACACGGCCGCGACACCCCCCCCCCCGCCCCGCTCCCTCCTCGCCCCTCACGGCGGGGACCGGCCGCCCACCCCCCCGCCGCGCCCCAGTGACACAGCACAACGCGCGGCACCGCGGCGCCACCTGCCGGCCGCGCCCAGGCGCCGCCGCCGGCACCACCCGCTCGAGGGGGCGCCCCCGGGGGAGGGCGCGGCCTCAGCGCCGCTCCGCAGGTGCGGCCGCGCCCCGCGCAGCGGTACCGCTCCGCTCCGCTCCAGCCGGCGCGGCCCCGGCAGGGCGGGATGCCGAGGGATGGAGGGAGAAGGGGCGGCGGCAGCCGCTCGCCCGCGGCGCTCCTGCGGCGGGGACTCACTTTGTTCAGCATCTGGAAGACAATGCGGGGGGAGAGGGGTGAGTGCCGGGGAGAGACGGCGCCCCATCGCCCGCCCACACGCCCCCATCCCGCCCCCGCGGCCCCCGGCCCCATCCCGCGGCCCCCGGCCCCGCCGCCGCCCCTCGCGCACCTCAGGGTTGATCTCCATCGGTTGCCAGGCCATGGCTGCAGGGAGCCGGGAAGAAGGCAGGCTGCGCCCCACGCACGACGATGTCCCCCGCAACACCTCAAGCGCAACCCCCCGCTGCCGTCGACGCTGCAGCGCGGAGCCGCCCACCCGGCTCTTATATAGGGGCGGGCTGGCCCACTCCGCGCCGCGGCGGGGGGAGAGGGAGGAGCAGGGCACGACCAAAGTGCGGGGGGGGGGGCGGCGGGGGGCGCGGCGGTGTCAGCCCGGGCGGGCGGTCGCGCCGCGGAGCGAAAGATCCGCGGTCGCGGGGGGGGGGGGGTCGGTATCGATGAGCCGCGGGGCGGGGGGGGCCCGGCCGCGGCTGCCGGGGGGCCGGAGGCGCTGCCCGACCCCGAGTCCCCCTTCCTCCGCGGGAGCTGGGAGGACCCCGGCCCGCCTTACGTCGGTGTGGAGAAAGTGCTAGAAGCGGCGGGACGGAGGTGGCGGCAGCGGCCCCCTGCCCGGCCCGGCCCGGCCCCTGGCCCCCCGCGGGGCCGGGCGGCAGACAGCACCGAGGGCAACGCGTTTCTCCGCCACCGTCAGGCCAGCCCCGGAGCTCTGTTTGTCCTGAAAGCGTGTGTCTGCATTTAGGATGTGCCTGAGCGCTGCCTGAGCGTTGGGCCCCGCTGTGTGTGTATTGCATAAAGTATACGATGGGTTTGGTATTCAACATAAGCATTAGATACTTATTTTTTACATTTCAGTATGATAACAAAACGGTCGCGAAAGTCACCTGTCTGCGGGTTGCATCTGTGCAGTTTGAACCAATTCCTGAACCAGTCCAATGAAGCTGTTTATAATACGGGGCTTTTTATCTTTTATTCATGACCTGACAGTTTCTCCACACAATGTCTTTGGACTAAAACATCTCTGAACAAGGAAACAAAAGCAACCTACTTGAAAAACTAGAAATCACGTGGAGCCCAAACAGCCTTTCAGATTTTACTGGTAAACAGCCAGATGGGAGCCTTGTGGATAACTGAGAGATGCTACACAGTTATCTCTCAAACAGTGCAAATACTGAACAAAATAGTCAGCTGAATGTCTGCAGTCTGTTTGGTTTTGATGACTTTCTTCCTTTGGTTTTCCACCATGTTTCAGAGTGATTTGGACCCCAATGCAGCAAGATTTCTAAGTACCTGCCTAATTTCAAGCACATTTAAATTAAATTTAGATTTACTGCACTGTAAGTTAGTGGGGAATCATTCACATCGGGTGGTTGCACAGGTACATTTTTGAACTGAGACCTATTTATCAACCTTACTCAGTTTACAATGAACTCCTAGGGAAAGAAGCTACAGTTTCATCTTTGAAATACGGCCACAAAAGGTTCGAGATACATTGGTTCTACCTGTAACAAGACTTGGTGAAGAAAAGACAGGATAGCAAGGAGGGGTTTGTATTTTATGGGCAAAGATGGGATGTTTCCAGACAGGATAAAGCCTTGAGCAACTTGGGCTGATCTTGTAGCTGACAGTGCTTTGAGCAGGAGATTGGTTGAGAGACATCCTGAGAGGCCTTCCAACCTGAAGTATCCCGTGATCCTGTGATTCAGTCTATCACTGTAAAGGGAAGAGCAGTGCACACTGTTCAAAACCAAAGATTTTTGGGGAGGACAGGGGGAAGTTTCACAGTAAATGACAGTATCCCCCCCCCCCCCCCTTAATGGCTTAGCTGAAAACAGTCATTGATACCTATAAGCAAGCTAAAAATGGCCCTAAATATTTATTCTATGTAGTATCTTTGACTGTCTTTCCTTTTGTGATCACCTCTTCGTGCACTCTAAGATGCAAGTATAGCAAAGCAACTTGAATGAACAAGGATGATGCCAATAGTCCCTGATATATATGTTGGAGAGACTGCATGCAGCTCCTCCGAGGGGGTGGCAAAGCACACATCTTGCACCCTGCAAAAGAGAAGGCTAAAAATGGTAAGAAAAATCCTATTTCTGAATTGCTCAGTGGCAAATAGTGGTTACAACTTCAGCCTGCCTCGGAGCAATGGCAGTGCTCAGATCCCTAGCTTACAGAGTCATCCCTGGAATGGCTCCTGTGTCTAGGCTGTTGGAGGAGACTGCAAACAGCTGTGCGAGTGTTGTTTCAGTCACTGCATGCCATGAGCAGCACACAGGGACCACTGCAGGAATGATCATTTCTGAGGGAGAATCTGCCAACCTATCAATACATTAATTTTAAATAAACAGTAAGTATAACAAGACAAAACTGCTAAAAATCTGCTACAGTTGCATAAAGATGCCTGCCTCTGGGAAGTCACATAAAAAGTGAGTGCTGTCTCATATCCAGTCCCCATCTACTTCCTTGCAAAGACAAAGTCTCTGGACTGTCTTTCTTCAGTGCATCAGTAGATGTACCTAGCACATGTAACCCAATACATTTCCATTACTGCAATAAAATCAACTCACCTGAAAAAGTGACTGGAAATACTTGTGAACTTTCTGCACTCTCCAAATGTAATAATATTACCTGTGGTGTTCAACACTGTCTGCAAATAAGCTTTCGCTCAGATGTCTAATCTAGAAAGCATGTACAGAAGAATCTTTGCTACGTGTATGATCTTTGGGCAGATATCTTTCTTTTAAATATACAACTTGATCATAGTATTTACTTTCTCCCCATGTTTCAGTTGAAGGTTTACATAAGGGAGGACTAGACCTACAATTAAGGGCTGTTTCTGAGTTCAGAAGATCTCCTAACAAAAGCACCTATGACAAGCAGCGTAGTGAAGGAGGCAAAGCTGGCCGTAGACAATGCAGAGCTCCTGAAATAGAAGCTGAGGTTATAAACTATTCTTTAGAAAATAATTTTCCTCTTCTGCTGCCAAAATCTAAGCCCTGAGGCTGTCCAAGTCCCCATCTTCAGCTGTACTATCTGCACCTGCCTAGCAAACACCTCAGACCTGTGCCTTTCTTCATTTTCTTATGACTCGCTTCCCAAAAGAAGGATCCCAAACTCATTCCTGGAAATCTCCTCAATTCCCTACTCCCTACCTCCCAAACAAACAATTGGTGCCTGTAGCTGGCTGGTGGTGCCCAGGTCAGAGGCATGCAGGTATATGGTGGTGCAGGTACCGGAGCCACAGGAACCCATAACAGCATGTCACCATTCTCCTAGTAACTGCCCATTTGCACTTATCCTATATTGAGTTGAAGGTGTTTGAGATTACTGTGATCACTTACTATAAGTACATTGACTGGGCTGGGGGTAAATCCTGCCTGAGGGCTGTTACGACAGCTCAGTTATACTACAGTAGTGTGCTTGAGAGAGGTTGACTTATACAGAAATGCAGCATCCTGGAAGAGTTGCTAGGACTACTTTTGCCTAAGGCCAGTCCTGAAAAGTCATAGTGTAACTAAGGTAGGGACATTTAGGATGCCTTCATAACCAGCAGTGAGAAGAAGAAATATGAGAGCATGAGTCAGTGGACCAAATAGAGATGTTAGCTTTGGGCTGAGACAAACTGTGCTCTAGAAACACCAGTTTTTCTCCCTTGACTATAAAGGGAGCCTATGGGACCCAGTTCAGGTGTAGAGGTCTACAGTGGGGACACTGGCTTTTAGATGGATGAATCCCACCTTAACTGCCTCATGATGAGAGAAGGATACATATTTTTACTTTGCAGCTCACCATAATGAATGTTAAGATAATGTATGATTGATTATGCATTATAGCACATAGCAAGGACAGACTTTATTTCTGTTTTGGAAATTCCCAGGCGTCAGTAGGACTGTCATCAGCCTGCTGAGGCAAGCCACAGTCCACAAGGACTACACAGGCATAACTTAGTTAAAGCATGATAGGCTTTTAGCCTGGTAGATATGTGGCTGTGAAGCAAGACAATTTCCCATCATTTAGCAACTAGTATGCAGTAGGTAACTGGAAAGCTAATAAAACATTGTCTTTATTTTCCACCCCTAACATTTTCCATGTTAGTGTATCTACACACGCCTATGTCTGCAGTATTGCAAAGGACAGATGTAAAGGAATTGGCCCCAACTGTATTTGCATATGGGTTCCACCAAGTGAATATGATATTCTCTCTATCACTGCTATACCACTGTCCCTGCTATCCAGCCATACCGTGCATGTATATAGCTTTTCCAAAATAAAAAATTGGTATTAGCTGAAGAAAGCCTTTCTCCCACATTACATGCTGGAGAAAGTCCTACATGTTGTGTGCTAACCAAAGTAGGCAGCTAAGCTCCACCCAGCTGCTTGTTTACCACCACCCCCTGCCCCCAGCAGGATGGGGGAGAGAATTGGAAGGGCAAGAGTGAGAAAACCTGAGGGTTGAAAGACAGTTTAATAAGCAAGGGGGGGAGGGGGGGGAGAGAGAAGAAAAAAAAAAAGTGATGCAAAAAGCAATCATTCACCACCAGCCAACCGATGCCCAGCCAGTCCCCGAGCTACGGCCCCCTGGAAAACTATCCCCCAGCTTTTATTGCTGAGCACAAAGCCATATGGTCTGGGGTACCCCTTTGGTCAGTTGGGGTCAGCTGTCCTGGCTGTGTCCCTCCCAACTTCTTGTGCACCCCCAGCTTACTGGCTGCAGGGACAGCGTGAGAAACAGAGGTGGCCTTGATGCTGTGCAAGCACTGCTCAGCACTAGCTAAAACATGGGTGTGTTATCAGCACTGTTTTGGTCACAGATCCAAAACACAGCACTATGCCAGCTGCTATGGAGAAAATTAACTCCATCCCAGCCAGAACCTGCACACTGTGTCACAAGGTACCAAACATAAAACATGACAAATGTATCTGAGGCCACTGCAGGGACAGCGAGCGTCAGGGATCTGTGGAAGACAGTAACATGCTCCTTCTCTTGTGGTAAATTGTCTGGAGCACAGCAGTAATTCCTGCACGTGAGTGCCCAAGCCTTTAATTAGAAGATCAGAGGGATCAAAAGGGCAAGCACAAATGACTGCTTTTATAGAGGGCCTGGGTCCATGAAAGCTTTGAGCAGGAAGAGAGGCGTGTGTTTGTTTCTGAATTGCAGCCAGATTAATTTAAATATTTCTGTGAGGAGTCTCAATGACTGCAGCCCAGCGCTGTGTGGCAATGTAAGTCCAGTCACTGCTCAGCACCTGGCTGTCGGCAGCTGCTCTCCAGGTCCATGGGCCAGGAGCTCTGGGCTAAAATGTCTCAAATGTCAAGCAGGACTAAGTCTGGGAAAGGAAAGAAATTCAGAGCAGCTCAGAGCTGAGTTGGGAATGGGGGAAAAAATAAAACCTTTCTTTACTTAATGTGAAGGTTGGAAAAATTAGGTTCTCCTATCCCCTTCTCCACAAGGAGGTGGTGTTTTGTATAGGAGATGTAATAACGAAGGACTGCTGAGGTGGAGACATGCTGAAGGATGTGAACTCTGGGTCTGGCCTGTGATGAAGCTCAGCTGGAGAGGGGTAACACTGAAGCTATGCAGATAAAAGGGTCAGGCTGATGAGAGGGGGCTGCTCCCCCAAGGACTGCCTTTGTGCGTATTGACTGCCAGCAGTGACTCTGCAATTGTTCTGAACTATAGCCAAGTCCTCCATGTAAAAAACAAGCTAAAGAATACAACAGCTTTTCTGGAAATCTGTAGGTGGAAGTGTTAAAGTGCTAAAATGTAGCTTTGAAGGCCTGTCTTGAGAGTCTTGGTTCTGAAGAGTGTGGCCATGGTTTTCTCGAAGTCAGATCTGTCTGGCAGGATGCTTAAGTTTCTTCACCTTGTTCCTCTGCAAAATCATGTCCACCATATGGTGATGGTGTCTGTCAGAGGCACAGCGATAGTATGCTTTGTTTCATGGTAGAAGTAGGACAAACAGAGAGTGACTCCTTTCTCTTTCAAAAAAAAAAAAAAGGCAGGAGGGACATAATTGTTGACAAGGGTGTCTTGGTTTCTGATGAAATGATACACTATCTGCTTTTACTTGATAGGAAAGCTTGCAAGGCTTGTCTCAATGGATAAGGAAGACAGTATATTGGCACCTGGGCAATCGGCATGTGTCTCCTTTCACTCAAATGCTTTCTTTGGTGATGTTAGCAAGCCACCCTTTTTCTTCTATAGGCAGGAACAATCCATACTTCTCATCTAGTCTAGTAGAGGAGAACAATCCCTCCTTCCTTCCTCTGTCTTTGTTTTGTTAATTTATACATTCTTAGGATTAGTGCTTTTATCTAGAGAGGTAAAATACACACCTCAAGTAAGAGGACCTCCTTTTCTGCAATGTTTTAGCGTAATACATGTAATAGCTGATAATAATGAATTCTAATTTTGATGTAGCTCTTGGATGATCTGTGATAAGGACTTACATCCCTACTTACATTTTCATCCAGTTGATGCTTTCCTCAGATTAACAAGCACAAGAGAAAACAAGATGAGCCATATGAATTAAACTACTGGTTGCAAGAGACATAAATAGCAGCACTTGACCGCTGCAATACACTCTTGTACAACACCATAGAATCATAGAATCATTTAGGTTGGAAAAGACCTTCAAGATCATCCAGTCCAACCATCAACCATGCCCCCTAAACCACGTTCTGGAGTGCCTTGTCTACGCGCTTTTTTAATACCTCCAGGGATGGTGACTCAACCACTTCCCTAGGCAGCCTGTTCCAATACCTGACAACCCTTTCAGTAAAGAAATTTTTCCTAATATCCAATCTAAACCTCCTCTGGCACAGCTTGAGGCCATTTCCTCTCGTCCTATCTCCAGCCAACTGACAGAAGAGACCAGCACCCACCTCACTACAACCCCCCTTCAGGTAGTTGTAGAGAGCGATAAGGTCTCCCCTCAGCCTCCTCTTCTCCAGACTAAACAGCCCCAGCTCCCTCAGCCGCTCCTCATAAGACTTGTGCTCCAGGCCCCTCACCAGCTCCGTTGCCCTTCTCTGGACACGCTCCAGCACCTCCATGTCTTTCCTGTAGTGAGGGGCCCAAAACTGAACACAGGACTCCATGTGCGGCCTCACTGTGCCTCTTCCCAAGTGCTGTGTTGTGCCAGGCTATCCTGGGGTGACCTCAGTCTGCTTCTCCCCTGCAGTCTTCAGTTGCTTCAGTCACAACTTACTTAGCAAACCCTATCCTTAGAATTGTTTTTGAATACTCCTCAGCCATACATAGCACCCAGAAAGCATTCACAGCCTCTCCTCTGGGACCACTGAAGAGTTTACCTTAAGTAGGCTGAGTTTCTTGTGAAACAAAATAAAAGGCATCTCCAAAACATCTCCTGAGCACTATCCACTCTTAAGCTGCAGGAGAGTAGGGGGAAAAAAGAAGAGAGCTGAGGAATGTTGTCAGTCAGTTGAAAGGATATCAAGACAATGACTCACTAGTACTCTAAAATGGTAGAGATGCACTTCCTCAGGTGTACGGGGTGCTGAGAGAAAGGCATATGCCACCTCCCAAATATCTCTTCACATCAGTGGACTCCATCCTCAGGAATGAAATCTTTTCAGGGAAAGGACAGAATACATGCCTTAGGGAGCTGCTGAGGAAGGACCTCACTTCTGGACCAAGTCTGTTATCACATGTGGTCTCTTTACATGCTAGCGTGGCTTTGGTGTTTCTTGGGGGAATGTGAGGAGCAAATTAAGAAATCTGCTTGCCTGCAGTTGGATGAAAAAGTGAGAGGTAGGGCTCTGCCAGAAGGGAATAGCAAGAGCTTTTGTGTCTGTTGCAAAAATAGGAGCTCTTCCTGCTTGCATGACAATAGAGGCACCTGCAGACAAGGACTCTCATGTGAACAGGGTTTATCGTGAAATGTTGTCACTCCTCCAGTTCAGCAGCACAAACCATTTTACACCGTGCCCTGGAGGTCATCTTATCTTCTTCTGGGGGGAGAGAAGAGGGGATGGATTGTGATGGGCATTAACCCAGATGTAAAAGGCATTCCTTCATCCTGTCTTTTTTATGCAAGTGGTGATCTTCAGCAGAATTTAAAGCAGTTGACACTTGAAATCAGTGAACAACAAAGCCACATCATGAAAGAAAAAAAAAGCTGTTTAGCTAACTCAGTCACAGAATCCTGAAAGATGCTTGCTTTGTTCCAGACATCTGACGTGGTCCTGTATTCTTACTGTATCATATGAGTAGGCTTTTGGTGAAATGTTTCTATCTGCTTTTTATATACATGTTCACCCCCACGTATATAAATTCTGAAATAAGGTGTGCTTAGCTTAGCATGTTCTCTGAAAACTCTACTTCCATAACAACGACTTAGGTAGCACAAGCTACCCTGAACTTCAATACATCAACAGGGACATATGTACCACAATATTTACACCAACTTGTGCTAAAGGATTTGCTTCCTCATCTACATGTGCACACTCTTGAGAAGTGTGGGGATTTTGTTTTTAATTAGAGCAGTGCTCTGAAGTAAAGCCCCAGCCGCAGACAGTTTGTGAGAAGTTCAAGCATGGTTCTTCTGTTAGAGCTACTTCACCTGGGGAGCGAGATTGGTACAGAGCTGCTGCCAGTCCAGTAAGTGAAGCCAAGAGCCTGAGGTCCCTGGATTGCGCTGAGACCCACCTGCCTATCTAGTCCTGTCCTGAAGTGGACTGGCTGTGCCTGACTGCATGGGAAAGACACTTTCCATGTCTGAGCCAGTCCTAAACTACCTCCTCTTCATCACTCCTAAACTCTATGGCATATCTTACAGTTCCTGGCCCCTATATATATACATGCATGTTGGGTGTGCAGCTCTAGCAGGCGGTTGGCTCGGAAGTGACTCAGAGCAGCACTGCTCTGTTAACTTTCTCAGTGTTACCCTGATAGATACAAAGCCTCACAGGCCTAGATCTGAGCTGCTCTTGCTTCTCCACTCTGTAACAGCTCATAGAAGCATTAAACGGATCCCTTAGTCATGCTAGTGGAATTCAGTATGTGCTTTTTAGCCACTGAGATCTTCAAAGTCTTGCCTGTACCAATTCCTGTGTTAATTACAAATTAACAGTAGCTATTCACTTGTACTTACAAGACAAGGCTTTGATTTCAAAATGTGTAAGAATGAGTGGCTTAACCCCACATTAATAACCACTTTCCAGAAGTACATCTAGCAGAACATAACCCTTTGGTTAAGTTTTAATTCTGTCATAAAGTGTTTTACACATGGTGACCACCCAGTGTATCTCTAATGCAAAGCAGTTGTGTTGTACATGCTGCGCTGCTCTTACCAAGCAGTGCAGAGGCCCAACCGCTCTGACACTGCTGTGGATGTTGCCAGTGGAAGGTTATTAGTCTTTGCTCAGCTGCAAGCAATTAACATTAAAAACACAGTGAAACAAGCCCAGTTGGTAAACATCATCCTTTCCAGGCTTGCCTTTGCCCTGAACCACTCTTAGAGCCTAACTCTATAGTGCCTCCTGTGTGCCTTCAGAGGCTGGTCTCACAGCATCAGGAGTGGGGAGAAAGGGAGGATTTTCTCCCCCTCTGCTCCAGGAATTTTTCCATGCTATACAAGAAGGAGAGTATTTCCAACCCCCCACCTTCAGAGAAATGTTTAGACAG
Source organism: Buteo buteo (assembly GCF_964188355.1). Lineage (NCBI taxonomy): Eukaryota > Metazoa > Chordata > Aves > Accipitriformes > Accipitridae > Buteo > Buteo buteo. The sequence goes on along the minus strand of NC_134171.1, from coordinate 26,805,279 downwards.
TGTTTGTCACTGATGGAGAAACTGTTTTTCTGAAGATCAGTTTAACAAGCACTGTTTTGAAGTGTTTACCCAGAGCACATGTGGGTATGAAGAACACCATCGTTTGGCCCTTGAGCCTTGTTGTTTTAGTGGAGGTGTTTAGCTTATGAATGTACACGCTGAAACAAATCCCTGTCTCAGTGGAGAAAAAATATTTAGATGGTGAGGGGAACTACACTATGGATCAGAAAAACAATGGGACTGTATCACATTCTGCAGCTGCAAATATAAACGCAAAACATGCCGCTCTTTCCAGTGTATGTTTATACATGTAGGGCAAAATTCCCATTGAGAGCATTTGCAGCCTCGGCTTTTCTAGCTTTATTTAGGACATTAGACACTGGACTTTTGTCTCTCTTGTTTCGGAGACAAAGCACTGGCCTTCCCGTGTTAGTAAACCTAGTGTTTCCAACTTTATCTTAGCTTTCTACACCTTGTAATTAATGTGTATTAGTGGATATGAATGTGTATATATGCATATACAGTATATGAGTGGGTTAGCCATTCTGGCCCGAGACACGGGTTTCCTGATTGCCTCACAGGGAGCTGTACTGCTGCACCATCCTCAGCTGCCCGGTGGGAAGCAGAACCGGCAGCGCAGCACTTCCAGGGAAAGCTCCAAGGTGTGAGAGCACCAGGGCTGAAACACAGCAACTGCCAGCAGTGGAGAGGTGTTGGCCTAAAACTTCTAAGCTGTGCTTTATTTTGTGCTGTTTGAACAACTGCCTTCTCAAAATATGGAGACAATTGTAGCCTCAAAGGCAAGTGGCATTCCAAAATCTCGTTTCATATTCCTATTTCTCAGATGCAGAAAAATACTGGAGATCATACATTTCAGTAGCCATCAGAAAGCAGGGCTATACTTCCCATTTTAAGCACTGAAGGCAAGAAAATCTAGCTACACCTTAGCTTTGCAAGTGTGAGCTATTCTTTTTATTTGACTGCCTATAATTACAGGCCTTGCTCTGTGGCAACTTTTGAGTATTTTTGTGTCCCAGAGCCACATGAAACAGTAAACAGTTTGCTGAAAAGTCAGCTCTGAAAATACCTACTGCCTTCTAGCAGAGTGCCTAAGCAGCTGCTGTAGGATTTAGAAACTCTGCAGTTAATAACAGCTTTTTCTTACAAACTGCAGCTTTCCCTCACCTGGCCCCTCCAGCTAGAAGGAAGTCCAAAATGCACTGTTTTGCTACAGTGGTCAGTTGGTATGTTCTCCTCTTTCAAATATTGCAATTGTCTGCAAGCTAACACAGTCAACCTGCTCGCCTCCCCCAGAATTCGCCTGTAATGATAAAAAAAAAAGGAGCTGCCCCTGTCTGGATGAGTGGGTGGGCTAGGTAAGCGCATCATGTATTCATGGAGTTTATACGCCTGGGAGCCAGGCCAGGCCACCTTTCCTTTACCTCACCCATAGGAAATCCCAATATACTGCTGTGTAACAGGCAGGAAAAAGATAGATCAGAGAACTACATCTAGTCAGATGTCTAAGACATCATTTATAACTTACTTTACAACCATTCCTGGATGCAAGGCTTTGCATTCTTGAGGAGCTAGAAATAAACTTCGAAATTATAATTCCGCCTTGCTTGGCATGTCAAGAAATCAGCAAACTGCTGGCTTGCAAATTGCTCTGGATTGCACTTGTTCCCATACAGCCTTCGTTAATGTAGTGGTAATGTGCCTGAGATATAGATAGCTAATGCAGTGGATGGGAGAGGGCTCTATGAGTATAGCAGGAGACCTTGATTTAGTTCCTGGCTTGATTAAACTACTGGAGTAATCTTATCTGAGACTGATGTCTCATGGTCTTTGCTTCTCCATAAATAACACAGGGAAGTTCCTCCATGGCAGAATCAGGCTTTCACTGTATGCTTGCCCAGGGAGCACTAATGAGACAGGAACACAAAATAACGGGAGCAATACATGCTTTCACACAGGTCCTGGGAAGCAATGCGTCCAGGGTACTGAACCCTCTGAGCATGTTCAAGCCTGTAATGAAAAATTATGTGCTGCAAGTCTAAGTCTTAAATCTTCTAGCTGTGTGTGCAATGTGCATGGTGGTTTCGTTCTTTCTGGAAAATTATTTGATTTAGTATTTTAAGATGGAGACTTAATGTCACAGCGAGCTGTGTGAAAATGTTGGAGAAATAGTTCCAAAGAAAATTACCATTCTGCTATAACTGAATTTTCCTAATTAAATTTCTATGTTAAGCTTGGGTTTAGGATCAATATATTCAGCAAAATTTGAGGTGCAAGTTCCTCTGAAATATTGAAGTACAGCTGTACCACTAGATGGTAGCCTTGCTTATTTCATATTCGCCTCTTTCCTACTTCCCTCTGCAGTGAGAAACAAGTTTCTCAAGAGAGGGGATGATTGTGCACTATCCCCTTACTTGGGCTAACCCGTAAGTAAAAAGCTGGTATATAGAAGTAAGCAGGGGGAGAAACTATGTTCTCCTGAGAGAACGTTCGGGGGCACAGTCAGTCCCGAAGCAGGGTCTGCAGACCGGTGCTGCACTGAGGAAGGTCGGGTGCAGAGGCTTGCTTGCCAACGAAGACTCCTATACACAGTTATTCCTTGTTGCAAAGTCGGGTGGACTTTGACCAAAATAAATTTGCAGTCATAGTTCACACATAGACAGCAAGATAATGATGAAATGATTTTGGTATGAGCTGATAATATAAAGGCTTCTTTTTTTTCCCCGTTATGTTTATAAACGCTGTTTCACAAAAAAGTTTTGTGTCTTACGTACAAAGGCTCTGTATCATTTCCTGAAGGCCAGAGCTGCAGGAACTATTTCGTTGTACTTGGAAAGTTAACACATCGGATTGCTCTAAACCGGGGGATCTATATTTGATGAGACTGGCTGAGCCTATTCTGAGAAGTCTGAGCGTATTGAGCGGCTGTCCATTTAGGATGTATATGAAATTCCTTACTTAGTTTCCCCAACACTTCATTTTTATGACTCTGCTTACTACACTCCAATCCGAAGTGCATTATATAGACTATGTAACTAAATGTTAATCATAATTTTAACCACATAGCAAAAACCACAATGCAGTGCTTTCACACTTCTCATTAAAGGAACATGAATTTATGAGTATCTTGCCTGGCCATTTCTGTCAGGGAAATATATTAATAGGCTATTCACTAACAGTCTTGGGTAACCTGATAGTTGTCTTGTATCTCTGCAATAGATAAAGTGCAGATTCCAGGGTGAGTCCTGCTCTAGTATGCCATCAAAGCCTAAAGGCTTTCCTTCCTGCTGAATGATGTGCTTTGTGGAACAGGGAAGCACCTTGATTTGCAAATGCTGGAATGTGATGAATCACCTTTGGATGTCTCAGGAGGTTGTTGGCCCTTCTGGAACTGATTGTGATGACACATTTCTATTACAGATCCTTAGAGCTATTTGCAGTCTTTTTTTGGAGCTCCATCATAGTTCTGGATCTAAAAATATCAATTAAAACGTGAGTTTTACCTTACAAAAGTGCTGCTTTTTTAAACAAATTAGAAGATTAAATCATGTCCAATTTAAAGACAAATAGGAAAATGTGAGTACCACTGCAAACTACAACAATACATTTAAGAGTAAGTTATTGAAGTATTAAAGTATAATTTCCAGGGGATTTGCTTTGAATTATTACATCTTTGCCTAATTGTTGTTTCTTCTTGTTCGTCACTGTACTGCTTATAATTGAAAATTTTTTTCCTGTTCTTTAGGCTGGTGGATGTCAATATGATCTTCTAAACCCATAAATATTTCTAATTAAAGATGCTGCATTCCTATTCATCTTAATGATCCTTTTAATTGTGCTCAGTTCATGAGCGTTCTGGTTTTATCAGGAGCGTAGTTGTAAAGTCAGGGAACAAAATACTGAAGAAGGTTCTGGAATGCCCAAGAAAAATCATCTCTTCCAGAAAAATAGATTTGCCATTATAAATAGTGCGATAAATTTTAAAGTAGACTTGGGCACTTCAATAGGATTGCCAAATGTGTTTTCATTTAAGAAAAAATGAGACTGGCCATTTTCATTATTGTAATAGTCGTCTTTGACCTCCTTGTATGTCTTTGGTCACTCCAATACGACATTGTGTTTTTCTGCTGATTGTTTTGCATCTGCTGTTCCAGAGACTTCCTAAGATTGTTAGAAGGTGTAGGAGTAAAAGGTCTGTTAGCAGTTACATGCTTCCCACCAAGCTACCATCCCATGCTGAATTTTTTGCTTCAGCAATGAGCAGTTTCTTCCCCTGTAATCTCAAAAGCCTATCTTGACGGAACACGCAAAATCCCACATATTTGGAAGGCTTCAAACAGAAGGATCTTCCCATGGGTGTGTTCTTTTAAGCCTCAATACTAACTGTCTGGGATGCTGCTGTGATTCTCTGCTCATCCATCTCAAGACGTGCCTAGGGATCTGCTTTCAACCTTGCCCTATAGGACTGTGAGCAGGTTAGAGCAGTGACTGGCCCTTTTACTCGTTTGTTTTCCACACCTGAGAACACCCCGTTTCTTTCTGTCCATGCTGGCTACGTAACTTTTGAGACCCACCAGAACACAGCTGCCTGGAGCGCTACGCTGGTGTCAAGCTCCCTCCATTAGTCCGTGACTAGAGGGGTTCGCCGATGTGGGTGTTTAACCCACCCCCACGGTGCTACTGGAGTCCAAATCCAGCGTGACAGACAACCCATTCTTCTAGGTGGGCTTCCAAACCTACTTGGCTCCCTACCTCTCTGGCTCTCGTTATTCCTGGGGGAGTGCTGGGATACCACAGTGGCACTTCAGGAGCGGAACTGCTACTGCCTCACCTTGATCAGGGTATTGCTACATTTGCCAAGCGCAAGCCTTGACGCTTCTTTTGTCCCCTAAGGAGAAACAACGGCTTTTCGTTTTTCTCAGGGGTACACCTGCCCTCACGCATAAACCCTACCCCTTCACGGAAGGACACCTGCTCTGGAGGCCACCGATGAGCTGCTGACTGAAACCCCCCAGTGCCGCAGCGCTGAGGGGCCGCCGGCCGCGGCCCGGGGGTTCGGCGGGGCGGCAGCGGGGGCCGGCGGCGGCGTCCGCCCCTCGCGCCCCGGCCCGGCGGCCGGCACACAACATGGCGCCGCGGCGCACGCCCCCCCTGCCCGCCTCGCCCCGCCCGGCCGGCCCCCTGCGGGCCGCGGCTCTGGGCGGCGGCCGGGGCGGAGGGAGAGGAGGGGCGGCGGCGGCGGCGGCGGCCGGCGGCCGGAATCGTTTCCTGGGTAAGCGCAGCGGGCTGGGAAGCGTTTCCGGAAGGCTGGCCGCATCCCGCAGCGGGCTACGGGTGCCTCCGGGGCGGGCGGCGCAGCGCGGCGCGACGCGGAGCGGAGCGGATCGGCGGGCAGGTGCGCTCCGTGGCGGGCCGGGAGGGAGGGCAGGACAGGGTAGCGCAGCGCAGCGCAGCGTGTCCCGTGGCAGGGCCCCCGGTGCGTGGCTGCCCGCCCCCGCCGCCGCTCCGGCCGGCCCGCTGCCGGTGCGAGCGGGAGGGAGGCCGGGGGAGGGTCCCGCTGCCCTTGCCCCGGGCGGCTCCGGCGCATCCCGGCCTCGGGCGTGCGGGGCCGGCCTGCGGCTGCCGGGTGCCGCCGCCCCGCTCCCGCGGCTTTTCCCCCGTCGCGCAGAAGTGGTGCGGTGCCGCTGCTGCTGCTGCTGCAGAGAGCTGGCCGGAGCCTCGGTGCGAACGTGGGCTTTCCTCCCGCGGGCGGCGAGTAGAGACGGCGGCGGGTCTTCTTCTGCCTCGGGGGGGTGGGGGGGTGCGTGTGAGCTAAAAAAGCATGAAAAGTGGCAAAAGTGCTTGTAGAAGTAGCTTTTTTTTGGGGGGTGTGTGTGTGATTATTAGAGCGGGCTTTGCGAGTTCATCTCTGTGATTAAATCGTACTTGAGGATTGCGCGCGGGGTTGCAAATGGGAGGATGCAAAAATACAGTGCTCGGAACAAAACGTGGACCCCGTTTAATCCCACTTGAAGTTCTCAGGAATTGGCTTGGGTCCCATGACAGCAACGGAGCTACTTCTCGTTGCGGCTAGAGAGAGAATGAATTCAGACAGATAAAATAAAATGGAAAGTGTAATGGTTCGTATTTGTACTTCATTGCTTTGCTTGCTTGCAGTGTTTTATAATTCTTGGCTGGGCTCCTGCTTGCTAGGGAGGATGAGTGCAGTTCGGTGCTTTAAACACAAAATAACTAAAACCAAGGAAAAAACCAACCCTGCACCGGGGATGGAGTGGTAGGCTTAGTGCGTTGTGGCTGCTGTTGGTAGCCGTACAGGATAACAGTATCTGCAGTAAGTTGTGCAGGATAACAGTGTCTGCAGCCAGTTTCAGTGCTTCACCAAAGGTCTGCTGTATTGCCCCAGAAGCCGAGGTCCGGGTTGCTGCTGAGCTGCTGCAGGCTCGCTGTGTCCTCTGGCTCGCCAGTGTGTTCCTCCAGTTCATTCTAGATCTGACATGTCATCATCCTGCCATCTCACGCTCTAGTACTTTCTGAAAGCCTGGATGAGTTGTCTGTCTTGTGTTTAAAACTATTTTCTGCCTGCTTAATTGCATTTGGTTAAAATAAGTGTGCAGATGTCCTAGCACTTAAAGGGAGAGACATCTTCTTACAGTGACCTTGGGACAAAATCTTGGCTGATTAACTTCCTTGCCTGGAACAGCCATGCTGAGTGTGGGTATTTTTGTTCTTCCTTTACAGCGATGAGAGTTTGATGGAATACTTTTTGGCTTGTATTTTGGGGGTCTTTGGCCACTTAAAGGAAATTGAGGTTTGGAGAGGACTCTTCGGGAGGAAGAATCGTGTGTTATGAAGAATACATGACTTGGTTATAAGAAGAGGAAGATTCTTGGCTCCAAAGCAGCATGAGTGAATGTGCCCTTGCTGGCAATAGAGGCATTTAAGCAGTAGATTACAATACTGTGGGAATCATTTCCTAGGAGAGGGGATGCATGACTTGGAAACCTGGATTATTTCTTTTGTTTTTCGGTTCTGCAGCTAAGTTGGGAACCAGTGACAAAACTGGTCATTTTTGGTGGGGTGTTGGGTAGACTCTGCTCTGCCCTCGGGAAATGCCTGAGGACCCTGGAGAGGGCTGCTGCAGGGTTTAAGCTGAAGCAAGTGGTAGCTTCAGGAGCTAGTTAGGGACGAATTTGAGTGCTTGAGGTTGCCTACTGTAAGGATTTTTTTTTTTAGTGGAGCCTGTGAAAAATAAAATGAATCCTGGTAGTTGATAGGTAATGGTGAGTAATCAACTAATTACATCTTTGTCAGATAGCAGATGCATGCTTTTTGGAAGCTCTGACCTAGGATGTGCAGTCACACTTGAACAAATCATCCCTGCTGAAAACAAACTATACCATATGTACAGCCCTTGCTAGTAGAAGACAAGGTCTTGCCTTTGTTCCCTGCTGCAAGCAAGGAGCTACACTGCTGGGAACAGCAGAGCAGCAGATGTGCTGGGTGCATTAGCTTGTTGCTGACCACACTGCTGCTGTCCTGCTGCTGTGAAGAAAGTAAAGGCAACAGTGGAGTGTGTTAGGCCAGGACACTGGCAGGAGGGGTGGTGGAATGAGTGCAAGCTCCTGGGGAGTGCTAGGCACAGGTCCTCTCACCCGTGCTGCAGGTGGGACAGGTGTAGAGAGGGGCTGGGGAACAGAAATACCAATTTTTCTGGAGGAGACTGGCTTGTTTAGCCTAGCAAATGAGGCCTGAGAGGGGATGTGATTGCAATCTGCAAATACAGCAGGGATATAAACACTAGAAAGGGAGAGGAGCTATTTAAGCTAAAGAACAATGTTGGCACAAGAACAAACAGATATAAACTGGCATGAATAAACTTAAGCTGAAATTTAGACGGTTTCTTCCCTAAATGGAGTGAGGTTCTCGAACAACCTTCAAATGGGAGAAGTGGGAGCAAGCCCCTTAACTGGCTCTTGAAGATACATTGAGGAAGTTTATACCGTATCCTTGGCTGTGGCAGTAGGAGATGAGGCTTGGTGACTTGGGAAAAGCTTTTCCATACATCTGAATTAACTGAATGTAGATTTTCTGTGCTAGTGTTTCTTATTTTTAAAATCTACCATTCAAAACTGGCATAAAATGCTTGCTTTACAATTTGCATCGCTACTTTGAAAGGGTTCTGATGTGCTTAGTGGTCACTTTCTGAAATGTTTTGCAAGTTAGTTTTCCCCCCTCCAAAATACTAAGCGTTGGCTTACAGCTGCATCTAATTGTGTGGAAATTCCTTTTTCTTTAAGTCAAAACTGCAAAAGGAGACTATATGTTAGTGTGTGTGTGTGTGTGTGTGAGCGCTGTTTGAGCTTATTATCCTTCAGGTTAAAAAATGAACTGCAGAAAACTTTTTTTTCCTATTGACGTAATTCATAAATCCTCTAAAAAAAAGTAGGTTTTTTGGGGGGGCTGTACAGCAGACCCAGATGGTGTGAACTGAGACCAGTGCTCCAAGCTATGCTGTGACTGGAGGACTGGAATAAATTAAGTTTAAAGCAAATTTGAAAACAAGTCTAGTTGAGCTAGTTGTGCATGGGGTTGGTCTCATTTGCTGCAATGTAGAACAGCTGAGAGTTATCTAGCCTGGTGGTTGCAGTAGTTGAACTTGTACAGAAGTCTGTAGTCAGTTCTAAAAATATTGTGTGTGCAACACAGAATACAGCCAGCTGCAGATGCTGTATACTGGGTCCTATGACTGTCAGCAGTACCTGACTGCTTCTAGGAGATGTCATAAGTACAGAAATGAAAGAGCAGCTGTGATGGGCCAAAGCAAGGGTTCATCTCTCTAGCCCAGTATACCACACAGGACTCGAGCAAGCCACATGGTGGCTGGTTTCACCTCCAAGCAGCACCTTGAAGATGCCTCTAAGTGCTTCTGCATTGTTTCCTTTCCCTGTGACAGAAGGTGTCCTCTTGCCATCAGGAGGGATGAGGAGCTCTTGCAGGCTGACTTGTACTTTAGGCTGATCTGTCGCCCACTGAAATCAAATGTGAGAAAATTAATGGAGGAGAGGTGAAAATGGGTGCATTTATGATGTGCTTCATTGACTCTGTGACTCTCATTTCTTTTGAAGGGAAAAGGAAACGTTGGGACATGTACATGTAATGCATGAGGCTGCAGTTCCTCTTCTGGCTCCTCCAAAGCCTCTTCTTGAGCTTATGGGTGTTTTTTTGATTTATAGCTTTCCTATCTGCCATGCTATGAAAGAATGGGATCTTCTTGCCAGCCTCCTCCTGCCACTGTCTGAGCTGGCAATAGCTCTATGGGCTGATGGGCTCCAGAGTTGATGGGCAGGATCCCAACACCTCTGTGCTTGTTTCTCTTTCCTTGTCTCATTATGGGTCTGGGCAGTGGCCTAATAGCTGCTGTCCCCAGAGCTTTAAGGAGCAGAGGGTGCTGTTGGGATGCTCTGTGTGGTGTCCTGCTTTAGTTTACTAATTTTTTTTTAACCCCTTACCTTCAGGCTGCTCCCCTTTTGCCTTTTTGATTTACTGTCTTCTGCAACTTTTTTTTTTCCTTTCCTTGTAAGCAGATGCCCAAGGTAAAATAAGAACAGGATGACCTTACTCAAAACCTCCTGTACAGATGCTATGTGAGCCTCTGGCTGTTCTCAGGTTCGGGTTGCTAGAGCTGGGTGCAATCTTTCCCTGTTTCAAAATGTTTGGTGGCTTTCAGTTCCAAACGCTTGTCTGGTCTGTCTGCAGCCCCCCTTGGGACCTCATTGCAGCCACCATGGCCTTTGGCCTGGAGTGCTGCTTGTCTGTGGGTCTGCTTCTGGCTGTGTAAAGAATTCCCTTGTTCTGCTTGTTCTCAGCTGGCTTCTGTCGTTTGGCACGTCTTAGTTCTTGTATGGCAGAGATGGTTAGTGATTCTGTGTTTTGCCACTCATAATTTTGTAGGCCTATGTCTTCCTCATCAAGTTGGCTTTTGACCTGCCTGAAGAGTTGCCTACTCAGATATTCTTTGTATGGAAGCCATTCCTGACCATGAGCATCCCTTGCCAGGAGTCTATCCTGGTTCTACATGTCCTTTTAGGATAGGAAGATCAGGGCTGTATACTGTTTTCAGTATGTGGATGAGCTTTGGGGCTATACAGTGGCATAACCATGTTTTGTTTTCTTAATGACTTGTAATGTTTGATTTTCTTTTTGGACTGCTAGTGAGTTAATTTCATGAAATTTGTGAAACCATAATGTCAAGATGTTGCTCAGGAGTACAGTCAGTTTGGAATCCCTCAGTTACGTATAGCCATGGTTGTATCTTTCCCATGTGCATCATCTTATGTTTCTTGTGTTTATTTGCATTAGTTTTCCTCTGCAGTGTTATTGACTCAGTCTCCCAGGATTGTCTGGAATTCCTCACATCCTGGCCTTGCTACCACAATACATTTTTTTATCGTCAGCAAACTTCCTCAACTCTCTGCTCATTCCCCTTTCCTTGTCTCGCATGACTGTGTCAAGCAGCCAAAGTGTGAGCATGGGTCTCTGCTGAACTTCATTGGTGACTTCTGTTCGCTTCAAGAAGAGACCATTTACTCTTATTCTTCTCCTGTTTCTATTTTTCAGCTGTCTATCTCTCCACAGAGGACCCTTCCTCTTACCTCTGTCTGCCTAGTTTCCTTAAGAAGGCCCTTAGTTTTTGGTAAGGGACTTGGTTGAAGTCCTTTTGGAAATTCAGATAGGTCAGAATGAATGGGTATACCTTGTCCATGTTTGGCACCTTTGAAGAACTCAGCAAGGGTTTCTCTCCGTACAAACTGTGCTGACTCTTCTCCAGCAGACTATGCAGGTGACCAAATTCTCTCCTTTTATCATTAGCATCAGCTGAGTTAATTATTAGTCCAGTAGAGGTGTTAGGCTTTGCAGCTCTGTACTTCCCTGATCTCTACTGAGATTGTCATCTCTTGCCACTTTCCATTCACCTTCGGCAAAGGATGTTTCAAGTGGGAGGTTGCAGAGCTCTGGCGGAAGAATTTGACTGAAGCATTGTGGAGAGTGCCCTAGGATTGCTAGTGGATGCTGATTTAGCTGTGCCTCATCTGGAAGGTTCTGGTTGCGTAAGCCTGTTGCCAAAGGTATCAGGGCAGACCCTGCAGTGAGATGACTGGAAGTGAGCGTAGGAGTCTTCCCTGACAGACAGCAGGTACTTTGCCTCCATCACCTGCAGGATGATGAGCAGACCTTGTGTGGTATTTTTTTTATGCTTTAAAAAGATCAAACTCGATTTAGCTTAAGATCTAAGGTGAACCTCTAAGTTCTGTCTCCTATTGTCAAATCCATTTTCTTTTTTTAACTAAAATGTGCTGAGCTTCTGTCTCCCCTGAAAATGGGATATTTGTTTGGGTAAGCGTTTAGATGGTGATTTTTACTGCTGAGCAAACTTTGCATCTGTGTATAACACTGATTAGTGCCTTTTTAAAGTGGTCTGCATAACAATTAGGATGATTAACTAGATGCAGATTTCTGCCTTTATCAGTAGTCTGCGCTGCATTTGATACTGAACTCCGATCTCGGATGAATGAAGTCAGATGCAGTTTACTCTAGGATATTCATGAATGTAAACTACTAACTTGAGTAGTAGTGCATTAAGAGTAATAATATGTGACAGAGGAAGGTTTGCTACAAAATAAAGTATGTAAATTTTTGCTTCTGATCTCAATACTGGATAGCCAGCGTCTCTCATTCTGGTTTGTTTTACCTTATGAATAGTGCTGCTGCTGTAAAGTACTTTAAGCAAACTCGTGGCAGATTTATATTTGACAGTTTAATCTTTTGGACTTCATAATTTAAAAACCTCTGCTAAAGTTTCAGTGGTGTCCTCCTGTAGCTGTGCCAAAATAGAGTCGTAACCCACTGATTTAGTCATCCAGTTCTTATTGTTTGGCTGTCCTTTTTTTTTTCCTGTAGAAATCTAGCAGAAATCTTTCTCTCTTTCCTTTGTCTTCCTTGCGGAATTATATTGTACTCCAGGTAATATATCCCATCAGACAAGCATCAGCTCTGGCTGCCCTTGGGAAAACCCTCCTGGAAGCACTAGACGTGCTTTGCTATGATACGCTTTTAAGCAGTTTTGTGGTGTGTTTAGTTCTTTTGTTGAAGGTTGGGTTTTTGTTTTTTTTTCCTTTAGTGCAAGTGCAGTTTAATTTTCAAAGGCACCAAAAGGAACATTTCTAAACTACTTCTGCAGATTTCAAATGTAGAATATGTGTTTAAAAAATACCCCTTGGGTTTGATATTGGTGCTAAAATGTGTTTTATGCCGGACTGTTAGTCACAACGGATTTTTTTTTCTTGTGTCTATTAGCTGGTTGTGGAGGGAGGTTTCCTGGTATAATTATTGTGCACAAAGAACAGATGCCAAAGGGAAGGAAGCTGGCAGGCACTAAATGTTCCCTACCTTTATGAATTAACTTGTTTGAGGAGAAGAAACTACCATAAACTTTACATATTTTGTTGTTGTCTGTTGTAGAAACATGTCATTCCTTTGCAGCATTCTAGGGGTAGAAAGCCCTCCAAACAGTTATTAATTGACAGTAAGTTGGTGTGACTAATATTGGCACAAATTAGTTAGGCCTTTATCGGAAACCTTGTAAGTATAATTTTTCAGGTTGGAGGGAGATGCTTCAGGGTGCTTACTGGCCAGCTGCCTAATTCAGCAAATGAGGAGTTTGACATTAAGCCATCCTATGTATTTGATATAGAATTTCATTATAAGGAACTGGAAGCAGTAGTTCGGGTAAATATGACAATTAGTTCACTGCTCCTGTGTTTACATTTGCCTTGTTCATTCTGTTTGCAAAGAGGATTATTGTTCGGAAGGGATGTTTCTTGGCAAGGTATTGAATTGTGTAGCTATGGAGGAAGCTGTGCAGAGAACCAGCATGAAAGATGAAAGGGAATTGCAAGGAAGAGAAATAAGGAGGAGGGTTGCTCTCACGCGGAGAATTCAGCGCTTGCTGAATTAAATTGGGATTTAAATGCAGCATAATGGAAAGATAGTTTAATTAGGCTGTTGAAATGAATTGAAGATATATACATATAGGGCACAATCTATGAACTTACGGAAAGATTCATTGGGAAGTAAATACTGTAGGGAACCTGGGTGTTTGTGATACACATGGTATTAAGGAAACGTCCAGCGCTATGTGATGACCTTGTCTCAGTGTCCTGCATGCCTTGTATGTGAGCAGGAGAGGCAGGATCTCCATGTGGTTGTTTGTCTGATACCCATCTGGGTATAAAATGGCGCTCTTTGGGGAGCGTGTGGTCTCACTGCGCCAGGCACCCAGGTGGAGTGGCATGCCGGGAGTGTCCCAGCAGTTTTGTCGTGGGGAAACTTCTGTTTGCCTGTGGAATGGCTGGCGCTGGATGCGTGCTGTCTAAATCACTGTAGTGATGCTAGTCAGCAGAAAGAGGCACAAGGGTAAAAGTATTAGGGCAGAGTTAAATTTTGGTAACTCCCTTTAATAGAATGATGTAATGTATTTCAAAGGAATGGAAGTAATTTATGCAAAAGTTTCTTGCTGTTTTTTTTCCCTTCTTGAAAGCTTATATGGCCATTTTTCTTGGGTGTATAAAGCTATTTTCCTCTGACACAGGAAAATGTAGGAAATGGACAACAGGCAAAGTCTGTGCTGCCATACCAAGAAAGCTTGAGGTCTGTTTTAATGTCTTAAAACATCTGGGGAGAAGCCCTGCCGCTAGGATAGAGGGGAGTCCAGTGCCGGGGTGTTGGAGTGTGTACCTGATCTCTGGGGAGGCAGAGGAGTGGTGTGGAGCTGATGTGGCTTGGAAAAGGAAATTCAGTGCTAGCAGAGGGACCGTACCGTAGTAGTAACCCTTGTCCTGCCTTCATCTTCTTCCTCTTCTTGCTGCAGCTCTGCCTTCTCCTCTGGCATGCCGCAGAGACCTGTGTACGCTGGTCTTTACCACCTGTAACGGTCCCATATTGCTTCAGTCTTGCTGCTGAAGGACAGTGCCGCAGTCTGGGAGAGGAGCGTCCCTCCCAGAACTTGGGGCTGGAGGAAGCGGGATGGGAAGCTGTGCTGCCCTCGCACAAGCCCACCGGCCACAGCGGGCAGGGGAAGCACGAGGCAGCGCGAGCATCACCAGTCTGCTCCTTCCCGTCACTGCAGCGGGAGCTGGGCGGATCCGGGTAACTGTAGACTTTGAAGCCAATTAAAAATGTTGATAGATTAAAACCCTGTCTTGATGATATGTAATTTCACAAGATAGCAGTGCGTGGTGGGTGTGTGCCTGTGTAAAATGCCAATACTCCACCCAGATTTTCTGTTAATCCAGGCTAACAAAATGGCATCGTACTGTCCATTACTTACTGTTAAATTCTTATTATGGTGTGAGATTTTTAGAAGAAATTGAAATGTTAAAAAAAAAAATCTTTGCCCTTTAAGAAATTAAGTTCGATATTGTTTTTTTCCCCAAAAGTATAGAAGTAAAAGCTTAAAAATGCAACAGAAATGGAATATATACTGATAGGGAAAGGGAAGGGTTATAAAGATAATTTCACTTCAATCTGAAAGGTAGTGAGAATTGCCTGCTTGGGAAATAACTCATGTTTTTAGAGTCCTGTGGGAGCCTGCTTATGTTTTGTGGTTTTTTGTTTTTTTTTTCTTTCTGTTTTTTTCCCACCACACTTCAGGAAAACAGTGAAACACATGAGAACCATCAGTAAAGGGAGTGGTTTAACTAACACATCTGTATATGAAAAGCTTTTTGAGGAGTTTGAGGTTTGTTAGCTTAAAAAGTTATCAAATATAAGAAAAATGTTTGACGACACCTGTGTATTTGAAAAGAGAAGGATTAAAAAAGAGAAATGTTTTTAATTATTTGATGTTTGCTTCTCAGAAATGTTTGAGATCAGACTTATTGTTAGATAAGTTTGTAGGCTGGTAAGATGACTACCCAAGGATATTGAAATAACTTGGTGACAAAGCAATGTACATGTGCTGTTATTTAATCATAGAATCATTTAGGTTGGAAAAGACCTTCACAATCATCCAGTCCAACAATCATCCATGCCCACTAAACCATGTCCTGAAGTACCCCGTCTATGTGCTTTTTGAATACCTCCAGGGATGGTGACTCAACTGCTTCCTTGGGCAGCCTATTCCAATGTCTGACAACCCTCTCAGTAAAGAAATTGTTCCTAATATCCAATCTAAATCTCCCTTGCCGCAACTTGAGGCCATTTCCTCTCATCCTATCTCCAGTCACCTGACAGAAGAGACCAGCACCCACCTCACTACAACCCCCCTTCAGGTAGTTGTAGAGAGCGATAAGGTCTCCCCTCAGCCTCCTATTTTCTAGACTAAACAGCCCCAGCTCCCTCAGCCGCTCCTCATAAGACTTGTGCTCCAGGCCCCTCACCAGCTCCGTTGCCCTTCTCTGAACACGCTCCAGCACCTCCGTGTCTTTCCTGCAGTGAGGGGCCCAAAACTGAACACAGCACTCGAGGTGCGGCCTCACCAGTGCCCAGTACAGGGGAACAACCACCTCCCTGCTCCTGCTGGCCACACTATTTCTGATACAGGCCAGGATGCCGTTGGCCTTCTTGGCCACCTGGGCACACTACTGGCTCATATTCAGCCGGCTGTCAGCCAGCACCCCCAGGTCTTTCTCTGCCGGGCAGCTTTCCAGCCACTCTTCCCCAAGCCTGTAGCGCTGCATGGGGTTGTTGTGACCCAAGTGCAGGACCCGGCACTTGGCCTTGTTGAACCTCATATAGTTGGCCTCAGCCCATTGATCCAGCCTGTCCAGATCCCTCTGTAGAGCCTTCCTACCCTCGAGCAGATCAACACTCCTGCCCAACTTGGTGTCATCTGCAAACTTGCTGAGGGTGCACTTGATTACCTTGTCCAGATCATTGATAAAGATATTAAACAGAACTGGCCCCAATACTGAGCCCTGGGGAACACCACTTGTGACTGGCCGCCAACTGGATTTAACTCCATTCACCACAACTCTCTGGGCTCGTCCATCTAGCCAGTTTTTCACCCTGCAAAGAGTACACTCATCCAAGCCATGAGCTGCCAGCTTCTCAAGGAGTATGCCATGAGAAACAGTGTCAAAGGCCTTGCTGAAGTCAAGGAAGATAACATCCACAGCCTTCCGCTCATCCACTAGGCAGGTCACCTGGTCATAGAAGGAGATCAGGTTGGTCAAGCAGGACCTGCCTTTCGTAAACCCACGCTGACTGGGCCTGATCCCCTTCTTATGCTGGGCTTGCCATGTGAGTGCTCTCAAGACAAACTGTTCCATAATCTTCCCCGGTACCGAGGTCAGGCTGACAGGCCTGTAGTTCCCTGGATCCTCCCTCTGACCCTTCTTGTAAATGGGCGTTACATTGGCAAGCCTTCAGTCCTCTGGGACCTCCCCTGTTGACCAGGTTTGCCGATAGATGATGGAGAGTGGCTTGGCAAGCACCTCCACCAGTTCCCTCAGTACTCTTGGATGGATCCCATCTGGTCCCATAGATTTGTGAGTGTCCAGACGGCGCAGTATGTCACTATTTCCTCCTGGATTAAGGGGGGTGTATTCTGCTCTTTGTCCTTGCCTTCCAGCTCAGGGGGCAGAGTACTCTGAGGATAACTGGTCTCCCTATTAAAGACTGAGGCAAGCATGTGCAAGAGCTACTAGCAAACCATGCTTGACTATATAAATGTGTTTTAACCTTATTTTTATAATCTTTTTATGCTGTTACACCAGCATTCATCTAACTGCATTTTTTGTCAATTCTTGGCATGTCTGAACTTTTTCAGTAAAAAAGTGTGTTTCCCTTTGATGCAAGTATGGATTTAAACTTGGGTAAACATAATGGTCCTATATATGCCAAAACATGGGAGGCTTTCTTGTAGAGGCATATGGGCATTTAGGGACCAGTAATTCTCTTCTGAAAACCAGTATAGGTATGTCCTAATGTAATAAAGATGGTGCTGTTTGTCAGGGAAACTGCGTAAGTGGTCAGTGGGAAATGTGTCTTTGCAGCCTAACAGCACGTTGATACTGTGATGCTCTTGCACTGAAGTGTAACTCTAATGGAAGACCATAGAAAATTCAGGTATTCCTAGCGAGGGATCTGTGTGGAGAAGGGGGATCAAGAGAGGTGATTGGGAGGCTCCCAGGGACATCAGTGAGGCTTGATGCCAAGGAGGTCCTGGAACGATGAGACCCTCAGAGCATTGTTGAATGTTTGCACCTCAGGTGGGAGTCCTGTTTCAGTTGTTTCCTAGCCTGCTTTGGAGTAAAAATCAGCCAGCACTACTGCATGCTTGTTCTGAAATACAGTCTCCACGCTCCGGTTTTGGCCAGCTAGTGTGTAGCAACAGATGCAATGGTGTGATGTGGTTTTACTTACTCATTTTTGGTCAGAAAAAGGGGGATCCATCAGTGCTTCCCCAGTCCAGCCAGCAAGTCAGGAGGTGATGCTGTTTATTCTCTCTCCTTTCCAACGTGTACGCACATGTTGCAGTGATGGGAACATCTGACAAGGAGGATATGGCAATGTGCATCCCTAAATTTGCGACAGACCTTGCTGGTAAGAATTGTATGACAGTGTTTCCTTGGTAGCAATGGCTCTGGTGACACTGGGAGTCCCAGAGATGCAGAAGCCGAGAGCCAACTCTATCCTTGCCTTGCAGTAACCCAAGGCTTTAATGAGTGGACCTACCCTCCCAGCCTCTGAAGAGGCACAGGAGTTGGTGGCTGGCTGCTTGTCATCGTGCAGCACAGCGCTTTGGTCCACTGCTTGCTAAACCAGCAGGTAG
Source organism: Buteo buteo (assembly GCF_964188355.1). Classification (NCBI taxonomy): domain Eukaryota; kingdom Metazoa; phylum Chordata; class Aves; order Accipitriformes; family Accipitridae; genus Buteo; species Buteo buteo. The sequence continues at coordinate 26,787,428 of NC_134171.1, read as the reverse complement.
GAGTGCTAGCTGGGCGGAAAACATTTTGTGGGCTTTATCCAAAATAAATAGCTAATTTTACATGGGTGAGGCTGAAATTTTTCAGCTGCGCCTCCTTCCATGGCAGAAGAGAAACTCACCTTCCTTGCAATGCTTGTCCAAGTTTTTGTGTATGTGCAAGGTAAAATGATTATTTTCCTAAATTTAAAGCTTGGATTCTTCTTCCTTGTGTTCTCATGGATGTCTAGATCTATACCACTTTGAAAATATGTTTGTGGGCAGATAATCCAAACTTCTCTGAACCTTCCCCAAAAGGTTCATGTTGAGACTTTTGGCTGGCTTCTCTGCTTCTGCTGTGTGCTTCTGCATAATTCTTGAAGTGTAAATATAGAGCTGGAAAAAATAACACTTGATCTGGTTGACAGTATTCCAGCTTGCACTAGGACTTTAAGAAATACAAGCTTTTGATATAAATTAGAAATTTGAGTTTGTAACACCTTAATTTTTGGCCTGATAAATCCTATTACTCTCAGAAAGCTGTTAAGATTCATCTCTCTAAGTCCTGAGGATGGTTTAAATCTGTGGATTATTTAATGTGCATGGCAAGGTTTAAAATAAGACTGCTAACCCACACAACACGCTGGCAGTAAAACCAGGAGTGAACAGTGTGCAGCTGATCTGTGAGAGGCCAAATGACTGATCCAACTTCAAACCTAACTAGTGTTGAGCTTTAGCTCCTGCTGTCTATACTGCTTTTGCTGCTGTACGGGGATGGAAAATTCACAGGATGGTGATGTTCATCCTAGCTAGTATCATTAGTTCTCTCAAACTATTGGGGTAAATACTGGTTGCACAGTGGCATTGGGCTCTCGTAGGGCGTTTTTGATTGGCAGGTGGTATTAGCACATCCTGAGTTTTCCTTGCTGCTGAATGTGAATGCTTGAGAACTTCCTCAAGTAGCCAGTGTTCAAGAGGGGAACTGGGCTTTCCCCATTTTGGGGTTGCTCTTAGAACTGAGATTGCATTTACCCGTGCCAAAAACATCTGCTTGCAATGTGCTGTTATGGCAGGATGTGAAGCCTCCTTGTAGAAGGTGAGCTCGAAAGGAAATCTTGAAATTCTAGATCCATTATGGTAGAGGATTAAGTTGAATTTGTGTAGATTTTAAAAACTGACGGATGAGATGCTCTAAGGAGAGCGATGCACATACTCTGTGATTCCAGAATGAAGATACTGATGCTCCTAAAGGCTGTCTCAGGAAAGGCGCTTGCCAGCGGGCTCAGATGGAGGCAGGAGCTAGCACATAAATAGAGGAAGAGGAATTTTAATTACACAGAGGAGCTAGATGATGAAATGGGCTGCAAACTGCAGCAGTAAAATAAGCCTAAATCACTTGCAAGGAATTGGGCACTGACCTTGAAATAAAACTCCTCCGTGGAGCAGTGGGGAGGCATACTCTGTACTAAGTACAATATAAACCCACTTAAAAGTGTTTTCTAGGTCTCTTTCTTTCCTCCTCTTGTCTGTTTTAAGGACAGGCCTGGGTTTGTCCTGAAAGATTCTAGAAGTACTTAAGTTTGACAATAAATGTATTTTGTTTTACAGAAACTGAAGTTTGGGTCTAGCAATTTCACATACAGGCGATGTTCCTTTGCATTTTCTTGGCCATTCCTAATGTAGTAGTGTGTGTAACTTCTATTATTTCTAGTTCAGAAGCATAAGCTAACTCAAATGCTTTCACAGGGCAACAGGAAGTTTTAAAGCTTTGAGAGACCCTGTGCAAATCTTGTCAAATGGCCACAGCTGGTTGGTAAAAAGGGACAATTAAAAACTAGTGTTTTCCAAAGGGTTGTCAGTTGAATGTGGCAGGCTTATGGATAAGCTGTGTTACTGCCTCTCTCAAAAGCTGTGGGTGGAAGAACCTTTTCTTCCAAGCAGAACAGTGCACACATGAATGCTTGGGTCTTCTGGAGGCTAATACAATCTGAGGTAGAAAGTATCTGCACACCATATGGGAAACGGTAGTGAAATTATTAGTGCTTTTGAAATGGATGTTTTCATAGTTGTTAGCCATAGCTAGAAAGTGCCACAATATCTTAAGCTCAATAAAATGCTTAAACTTAAAGCAAAACAGATCCTTTAAAGGACCCTTCAATTGCAGGGAACCTCTCAGTTTTGCAAGATGAGAGTAATGCAGCTGGAGCAGATTGGTTTTACTAAATGGCTACTGGAGACTGACAGAAAGCACCGTAGTGAAGTAAGTGTGGGTTTGATCCCCTCTGATGGGGAGCAGGTATTTAAAAAAAATGGCAATTCTATTGGGAAGTCTAGCTGTAGCACTGTTCTCTTATGTTGTACCAGAGATTGCTTCAGAAATTGAACTGTTATTGTAGAAGGGCAGCTCATTGTAAGAAATGAGATCAGGAAACTTGCTTTCTTGCTTCTGAACAGGATTAGTCTTAGGAGACTCTTACATGCTTATTTCCTTTGTATGCTCATTGCTATTTCATGCTATAACAATTTCTGTGTTTAAAACAACCTTTTTCTTGAAACCAAAGATCAAGAGCAAAGTATTTATAGTGTTAGCATGGTTGGCAGCTTTTAATTAGATGCTTTAAATACAAAGTTAAGAAATGGCGTGCCAACAGGAATTTTTAGATCTACTGGTTTTCCTGTTACCTGGATTTCTCCACATTAATCTGACTTGATAATTGCTCCCCTGACCCAGTTAATCTTTTTATGCTGTCCTTTCCACACCAAGTCAGGCAAGCATAAACATTTCACGTATATTAGAAAGAAGTTTTGCCTTCAGAAATGAATCGCAGGCCACTGTGGAAGGAGAGAAGGGAGAACAGCAAGTCTTGTCATGACTTTTTTCCTGCATCCTAAATGAAATTGTGTAGGTAGGTGCTGTGTTTAGGTCCTGCCGCTGTGATGAGGTTTACACCACCCTCAGGCTATCCCTGAAGAAAGTTTCATCACTTCCACAGTGTATTATAACAATCACGGTTAGGTTGCTCAGATGTGACGTACAATAATAAAAGCTTATGGGGACCAGTGCAGAAATGGGCTTAGGAGTGGGCCAGCCGAGGTCAGAGCTGCCCAGATGTCTACCTGATGTCCTCAGCTCCCTTGTCTGTTAAGGTGCCTCATGTTATCACGAGGTAGCTGGCGTGTGATATTAGACCTGCTCCTCGGCCTCGCAGATGAAGTTGTGCTGTCCTCTCTGGTGAGGAAGTTGTCCTTCAGGTGAGACTAAGGCTGGTTTTACGTCTGAGGAAACCCTGCATGAGAGGTGCAAAGGACAGGCAAGGTGACAGGGAATGTCCCCCCAAAATATTGATTGCGAGGCATGAATTTCTTTAACTGTATTAATTTTTTGAACTGGAAGTTCAAGTTGCACATTAGTAATGATTGTGTTGCCAGGGGAGGCCTGTTGTTGCCACCATTCAGGCAAGCAGCACGTTTTGGATTTTACTCCTGTGAGACGACGACTGGCTGCTAGCCCACGTTGCAAGGACAGAAAAAGGTATTTCAGTGAAATGCTCTGGGTATGTTTCAGCTGGGATGCCTGGCCTTTGGGGCATGGGAGTGTGCACCTTGATTGCTTCCATGGGTCTCTGGTGGCCCTTCTGAATCAAAAGGATTGTAATCCCAAAATACCTTAAAAAGAAAGGTGAGAAACATGGTGTTTCCAGTTGTTGATTCTCTCCCCACCCCCCTATCCCCCATTAAAAACAAGAGTGTTTTTTTTAATGAGGAATAATTACTATTTTAATTTTCGGAGTAGGGCTGTTGGTGATACAAAAGCCACTAGTCAATTCTCTTTTTTTTTTTTTTTTTTTTTTTTAGGATAAAAATAGGAGCTAGGAGTGATGATAGTATACCAGACTCTTTCAGGTTGCTTCTGTCAGAAGGGTCTGTTTGCCTGAATATTCACTGGTAATCATTATCGTTTAGGTCCTTCTGTCTTTTTCTCTAGACGAAACAAATCTTACTTTTAGCCTGCATCCTGGTTTATGTGTGCCACACTTCTGAGCGGTATAAAGGGATGTTACACACTGCCTGGACATCCCAGCAGGCGTAGTGAGAATAATACTTGGAATTTTTTCTGTGAATTTTTGAGTGACTGCTATTAAGACTGGCATGCATATGGAAGTCTTCAGCATACAGATCATTAATTGCTGCTCCAAATAAACATGGACTATATAACCAGTAGAGCTTTACTCCGCTGAATTCATTCTCATGCTTTCAGATATCAAAATTGCCTTAAATTTGGTGGCTTAAATTTCATATCAGTGACCCCTTTGTACAAATGTACACTTGTGTGACTTGGGACCGCTGTGTGGGATTGCTGAGGAAGAGCGCTGCGTACTACTAAGCAAGCTGGAAGGTCTAACATGTCCCTTCCCCAGCACGGGCCAGCTTAACACTTCTTCCCAAGGCTTGTGGCACAATTGTGCTTCCCTGCAATTAGTTGCTTGGCTAATTCCCAGCCTTGGTGGGTGCTGGCGTCGGTTACAGAGTTAGAAATGCCATTGCTCTGGATTAGGTATGGTATAAAGAAGAGAAATTAACGGGCACATTTTGTTAAGGAAAATATGTGTTTTCTCGGGATTGTTTTTCCTGTTCGGAGGGGAAACACAAACTGAGTATCTGTTTCTCAGCAGACTGCTACTTCTTAGTGTAAGTGAACCACAAGCTGTAGGAAAAGTTTTTAATTTCTTGGGTGACTAAACATACTGTTTATTCTCCATGTACACATCAGCCCTGTTTGTAGTGAGAGAACTTCATGGCTTTTTGGGTGTGTGCGTGGTTTTGGTTTTGTTTTTTTTTTTAACAGATTTTAAACTTCTGTGCTGAGCAGTGAAGAGTTTTCATTCTTTGCATATTTCTTGGTTTTGGTTCTAATAGAATATGAACATGTGCAAAAGCTATTTATTTTCCTAAATGGTAACAGCCCTAGTGTGTTTGAAGCACAGTGTTTACAGAAGAAAGTCTTTTGATATGTAAAGTTTTAAGACAGATATTAAAGGAAAGAGTAGTTAAAACCATGAATGGAAAATAGGACAAAATGCAGCACAAGTTTATCCATAGGTAAACTGTGTCAGAGTAAATGAGTAAATGACATTTTTTCCTCACCTTAAAATGTGAGTTAGGATAAATACATTGATTTTATCTGGTCTTTAATAAAACATTTATTATGGCAGGAAGTTGGAAAGTCTAAACTAGAGGAGCGAGTCATTAGAGTTACAAAGCAGTTAAGGGTCTGACTAAAGGGGAAATAATAGAAGAGCAAAGGAGACCCCTAGACTGGGGAAGACTAGTGATGGGATATTGCCACAAAAACTTTGGCAACCAGAAGTTAGGAATGCGCAAAAGACGCGTTAATCTTGCCAGTATTAAATGAGATATTGTAGACATGTAGATGTATCAAGCCATTATATAGTGTACTGTGTAAGTTTTGGCTAGGAAGAAATGAATCATTTTGATAATGAGAAATGAGAAAGATAACTTTAAACCTAACTAAGTATGAGAAAGCTCCTCGTTCTGAACGCAAGCTTTGGCTTTGTCCCAAGTAGTACCCAGCATTTTGTGGAGAGATGCTCTGGGATTTCTTGTCTCTTGTTTTCTGTGGTCTTTCCAAGTTTCCTTTCCAGCTCCACCTGAGTTTGCCTTTTCTAATCACACTTTTTCTTTCTGAAGTTGTACAGTACTCTTCTTTGTGCTCATGGCTCTGGAAAAGCTAATTGAAATGAGACTTTGCTAATTGTCTTTGGAAGTGGCACTAAGGATGACTGGACTGGCTTCCTCAGCCTGGGAAAGGGGAAGAGTGCTCTATACTTCCTGGGCTTTGGACCACTCATGGCTATGCAGTTTCCCAGGCTGTGGATGCAGCTTCCTATTGGCCTCTTGGATCTTACCAGGAGGTGGATTCAAAAAGCCTTAGCAGAGTTTTGATTTTTCTCTGCTTGCTGCAAAGGCTTTGGCAAGGACTTCACTGCATATGTAATTATAATAACAGTATAGTTATATACTGTTATTATATATTATATATTAGTATAATACAGAAGGTTGCATAATATGTTTCTATTTATTAAATGCTATTGTTATTTCAATTTAGTTCATAGTCAGGTTGTGTGTAACCTGAAGCCCCCCAGGTTTGGAGCTTAATTTGTGTTTTATAGTTGTCTTACTTAAAAATACCAAACACCATCTCCCCTCCCTGATTTTTTTAAATGCCATTGTAGCCCTGCTGTGGGTAAATGATTGTGTCATTGAATGTAGTGCTGGAGAAGGGCGAGCAGTCTTAAGAGCAGTGTTAGGTGTTCCCTGCTACCAGCCTTCCCTAGTTTGTGGTAGGTAAGTTAGGTCCGTCTCCATCCCATAAAGACAGGAAGCGATGATCCAAATAGTGTCTGTTCTTGTTCCTTGCAGAACTGCATAGCAAATGAAGGTGGCTCTCTAAGGTAGACAGGGAAGATACTAGAACAAGGATGAGGGATGGCCTCCCCAAATACTCTACTGTATTTAAAATCTTTATGGCAACAGTTTGAGATTTTATATGTAGAGTAATTGGTGAACCTTTTTTTCAAGTGGTAAGCTGTCCTGGTTTCAGCTGGGATAGAATTAACTGTCTTCCTAGTAGCTGGTACAGTGCTATGTTTTGAGTTCAGTATGTGAAGAATGCTGATAACACTGATGATTTCAGTTGTTGCTCAGTAGTGTTTAGACTATAGTCAAGGATTTTTCAGCTTCTCATGCCCAGCCAGGGCACCTGACCCAAACTGGCCAACAGTGTATTCCATACCATGTGACGTCCCATCTAGTTTAGGAACTAGGAAGGGGGGGGCAGGGATTTTGGCCGCTCGGGGACGGGCTGGGTGTCGGTCGGCGGGTGGTGAGCAATTGCCCTGCGCATCATTTGTACATTTCAATCCTTTTATTACTACTACTGTCATTTTGTTAGTGTTATCATTATCATTATTAGTTTCTTCTTTTCTGTTCTATTAAACCGTTCTTATCTCAACCCAGGAGTTTTACTTCTTTTCCTGATTTTCTCCCCCATCCCACTGGGTGGGGGGGGGGGGGAGTGAGTGAGCGGCTGCGTGGTGCTTGGTTGCTGGCTGGGGTTAAACCACGACATAAGCTCTGTCCAGTGTTAGACTCCAAGAACAGTGTAGGAAATGTATTTTCCTTCTCTGAAGGAAGGCGTTTGCCACCCTTGTTAATGGCGTATGGTACGCTACTTCTGAGTAACCTGTTGGAATTGGGTTCCAAGATGAGACTGAGGAGAAGTGCTAACTTTGGGTCGCTCATGGTCAGGAATTAAATATGGTATTGTGTATGCTTAATTTTGTAAAAGGTGCGTTTTCCAACATCCTCAAAGACCTTTGGATCTGAATGGCTTGGGATGCTGCTATTAAGTTATGACAGTGATTTTGATGTTCTGGGAAAACTTTTTTACCTGCCAGAAAAATATTTTGTCCATTTTGCTTAGCAATGTCTGATTCTTCAGCTTTGCTTTTTTATTTGAAGCAGTACTTTAATGCCTGCAGAACTTTGATTTTGGCCTGTTGATGCTGATGGGATAGATGGGCTGAAGTACTTCCCTCTGATAGAAGTGAGGCCTGAATCATGTTTGAAAGGCATGTCACTTTGTTCGTATGAATTTATGCCTTCTCCCTCCCCAAATACTACAGCATCTTGACATTGCGTCATTTGCATCCCAAAGAGCGCAAGCCAGAGACAGCTTCGCTTTGCTTGAAGTATCTGGATCTCAATGCATTTGGCTTTAGGCTGACAGTGTCTAAGGACCAGCCAAGTTGGGGTGCATTTTTGATGTTCGTTCCTGGCAGACAATGTGACCTTTGTAGTTTCAGGATATTGTTTTTCAGATGTTCACTTTTAGTCCTAATGGTTCAGCTGGTACTTCTTTAAAATTGATATATATCCAAGAACCAAGAGAAACTACTTGTCTGATGAGGGGAAACAGGAGACTGAATTAGACTGGTGAAATATTGAGGTCAAGATATTCTTCAGTTGAAAACATTTGCTCTGGACAAGTAGTGTGTCTTTATAGCAAGAATTATATTCTTGCTATAAAGAAGCTGCAAAACATGAGGCAGAATTACCCAAAGCTAAAGATTTATTGACTTTGCTGTTGTTTTTTTTTTCTTGCCACAACAGTCTGCTGTATATTGTGAAGGAGGGTAGCTGTGTTTGGACTCAAAAACATTTAGCAATTGCTTACTGACTGCAGTGGGTTTGATACAGAGCAGTGTTCAGAAAATGCATGGCTTTGTGTTGAAGGCAGGAGCACAGCAATGGAAGACTACTAATGGGTTTTGTACATGATTAAATGGGGCTAGAGGCAGGGAAGTTGTGGCACAGAGCAGAGGAGGCGTAAGCACATGTGCCATTTGACCCTCTTTCGGTCAGCCTTGGCGGACTGAGCCATAAACATCTCTCCTCCATCTCCCTTCTTGTGTTTTGCTCCCTCCCAAGGAAAATGTAAACTTGCAGTGTTATTTGAGGTTTTTCTGTACAGACATACCTTTTAATCAGGACAGAACACCTCCCTCTGCTATGGGTAACCTGTAGTAGCGTTGCTTGTGTCCCTGTGTGACCAGAGAAAGATGGATGAAACCTTTCCTGCTGTACAACTTTCCTCTAAGTTCAAATGGATGGGAAAGTTCAATGTGGCTGATGAGTTCCGATATTTTTATTTTTGTTTTTTTTTCCTTTGGCAAAATAAATAATTTAAGGTTGCTCTTAAATTCTCTTCATTTTCTTTTTAAACCCTCTGGTCGTATCAAACTGCCTAACTTAAGTAGTATTTTTAGCATTGTTTGGGGAAAGCATTATACTTAGAAAAACGCTTTATTGTGGAACAGTTTTAACATTATATGGAAAAATAGTATTTAATGACCAATAAGATGATTTATGTTGCTAAGGCAACTGTGTTGCAAGACATCAGAACAAAGGAGTATGGGTGTTGCAGATTTGTGCCACGAAGGTGCCTGCCTTCAGTTACCTATGTAACCAGATTGTGCTTAATCATGAAGGGATCTGTCTACATTGGCAGTGCTGGGGAATTTAATATGTGCTCTAACATCTAGGTTACATAAGGATTCCTGCATATATTAAATATTTGGTAACTGTGCTAATGTGTTTTGGGGAAAAAGTGGAGGGAGGTGGCTTGAGTAATGTTGTGCAGTTAATAGTAAAATAGATACACATCTGTCTTTTCTTACTGAGTCATAGATTTGAGATGTAGGTGTCCCTAAGGCATCACTTTCCACAGCCTCTGGGGAGATTTCTCCACCTGGGTTGTTAGCACTGGTGTTGCAAGTGCCAGCTGCGAGCTAATGTTTGGTCATGTAGATTATAACTAGCATGGTAGATATATCTCTAGGGATCTTGTGAGATCCAGGAATTGGCACCAGGGAAATCCGTCTGGCTTGTTTGTTTACTTGCAGCTCAGCTCTTCTTTTATTATAGATGGTTAAGACAAGACAAGACTTCCTAAGTGACCTGGAGTCAGTGCCAGGCTGTTTCTCCTTGAAAGACTAGCTAACAGATGGTTTAAAAACTTATAAATGACAAGAATTAGCAGCTTGGCAGCCTAAGCTGATGCAGGCTTTGAATAGCATGTGCTCGGCAGTGTTTCTCCTTTGCCTTGTCAGGATAGCCATGTTTTACTATGGGCATTATGTTCCTCCCAGGATTTGCAAATGCATCCAGTTGCGTTGGGCTCCTGACTCATGTTGCTGGGGTGTTTTGTTTTTCCGGAGTGCCTTTAGCTGCCTTCAACACCTTTTATCAATCTGGCCTTACCACAGCATGGAAACCAGAAAGAGTTGCATGAAAAGTAGCTGTCTAGACCATGGTTGATGTTGCTTATGTGGTTCATTATCCTCTTCTCCCAGCAGGGATCTCTTCAGCCAGTGGGGAGGGGAAGGCCCACCAGCTTGTTCGAAACACAAGGTGCTGTGCTGTGCTGTACTGGAGAAGTGTTCCTTGGTACTGTGTAGGACCTCTTTAAATTGAAATGAGGAGACTTTCTTGAAAATTTAAGTTTCTGGGTGGTTTTGAGTAAAAAGAGATGACTGCTTTTCTAAACTTACCTGATGCTCTGAAATATGTGCAGTTAGAAGCTTGGTCAAAGTTGTGATACATCAGTACACTTAAATGAAAACCACTAAGTGTTCATGGCTAAGAATTCCTTTTCATGAGTTTCCTGTTCAGCTCTTTAAAAGTGTTAATATTGAGATATTCTGTTGCAACCTCTTTCTTTTCCTTAATGTAAAAGTTCTTTTTTACATACTGTGGGTTTTTTTGTGCCTTGAAAACTGCACTCTTAGTTTTAAATGAACTTACAGTAAAACAGGTCAAAACAAAAGGCTAAAAAATTCCTTTTTTTTTTCTGTTCCATTTCTTCCCAGACTTCTTTTTTTCTTTCCCCTCTGTTTCTGAATAATTAAGGCAGAGAAGCTGGAGGAGGTTATAAAGTGAAGGTTTGGGGATTGGCTGTAGGCATGGCCATCCCATTTGCAAGGATACAAGAAAGTTGCTGCTGTTAGCTCTTCCAAGAGCTAGTTGTTGAATCCAAAAGAAGTCTGACTTGGAAACCTTCAAAGACCCCATTCAGGCTAAATGTAGTATGTAGTTTTAGGTTCATACTCTTTTTCAAAAGCTTCAAGCCCACATCACTGAACACAAGTGGTAGGAATATGTGGAGAAATCAAATGAAGGATAACATGCATCTTGCTGGAGCCAGTTGCACTGTAACTTGGTGCTGTCTGTTACCATTACCAAAGCAGCGTGTGGCATCTTGGGTTGTAAAAGCTGGTTGTGGAGGAGGACTGTTATAAGGGGCGACGAAAAATTGTACGCCAGCCCACGGATAATCCAATTAAAGTTTATTAAAGCAAGCGACAAACAGGCAAAACAGCGCTGGGCGGCCGGGGAGTCTCCGCTCTACCAACGGCGCACACCCCCCTCCCTCAGAGTTCCCTTTTTATAGTTTTTTTGTTGCCAGGTTAAAGTCTAGGGTCCGGGCTCACGTGGGCAATTGCGCGCCCTGTTGCTGGGGGAGTCGAGGGATGAAGGCTGTAGTCTTCTTCTGTGTTTCTTTGTTATCTGGAGCATGCGTACTTTAAAATACACATCTTGTCCAGACAGCCAGACATTGTAGCTACAATGTTTCCAATCGCACCTGTCTGCAAGGGCTAACACTGCCCTGCAAAACGAACACACTGTGCAAGGCTTACAGAACCGGTTTGATTAACAAATACATATAAAATAAATTTATCACAATCCCCCCTTTTTGTTTTCATCATTTTGTTGGTCAAACCGAATTACAGTTTCTTGTCTCTTTCAACAACCTTGGCTTCCCCTAAGTACTCACATTGCCTTCTCAATAACATTAGGTACTAATCCAACAATTCTATTTAATGTAACAAACTTATTATCCACTGACCTAGATATAAGATTGAGAAAAGTGGTGCCGTCTTGGTCTTTCTATACATTTAATTTGGTTTTTGGTTTTATTCCCCGAGGGAGATGGAAGACTTTGGGGTGGCCCTGAGGTTATTGGGTTTGGGAGTTGTGAGTCAAGGGGCCTCGTGTGCCATTTCTGGAGGTGGTTCATCAACCTCAATCCCCACAGCAGTACGCCTCTGCCTTCTCCTCTGCCTACTCTGTTGCTTAGAGCAGCGAGGTGTACCATCTTCTCGGCAGCAGTCGTATTCTTCAGGGGAACCTCCTTTGTCCACCTTGACTTATAGCTCTCTTATCTTTCACCTCCCAGACTCCACACCTCACTCTGGCCATAGTTCGTCTGCATGTTCCTGTTCGTAATACCCATAAGAGCAATGTGTCCACCACTTTTCTCTACAGAGTTTACACCTGTAACATACAAAGGGATAACATATACAGTTAGGATCTTTACAAAAGATAGTCTCACTCATCCGCTTTTCTTCGGAACTTAATTTTCAAACTATCAGGGTCTCTGGTCGCCTCCCAGTGAGAACTCTGAATTGGTCCTTTGATTCTGCTTGCATGAGTCCACCCTCTTTCGGCAGTCCGGACTGCAGTATCTGTAGTAAGCAAAACAAGAAACGGCCCTTCCCAACAGGGAGTTAGAGATGATTCTTTCCAAGCTTTGATCAATACCTTATCTCCAGGCGTAATCTTGTGTATTGCAATATCTAAGGGTGGCCTCTGCACTATCAGTCCCTTCTTTATTAGTTTTTGTCGTCTCTTCATGAGTTCAATGATATACTCTTGTAAGAATTTTTCTTCTACCTTTGGGTGTTCAATTGGCATTTCTAGGTCATAAGGCATCCCATATAACATTTCAAAAGGAGAGATCCCAGTATCTGCTCTGGGCTGTGTCCTTACATTTAATAGGGCTAAGGGCAGGCATTTTATCCAATTCATTTTAGTTTCGATGATTAATTTAGTCAGGTGTTTCTTAATTTCTCCATTCATTCTCTCTACTTTTCCTGAACTCTGTGGATGCCATGGGGTATGATATTCCCATTTAGTCCCTAAGGGATCCAAGGCCTCTTTGATAACTTTGGAGGTAAAATGGGGTCCCCGATCTGAATCAATTACTGCTATGTTTCCATATCGTGGTATGATGTTTTCTAGCAGTACCTTAACTACGGTTTTTGCAGTGGCTCGGGCTACAGGAAAGGCCTCCACAAAGTGGGTCAAATGGTCCACCAGTACTAGGAGATATTTGTATCTGCCCACTTTGGGAAGTTCGGTGAAATCGATTTGTATTCTTTCAAATGGTCTTTTAGCCAGTTCACGCCCTCCCGGTACTCTTTCCCTGAGCTGATGCTTATTTACCCTTTGGCATGTTAGGCATTCCCCAACGATTTTCTTGGCTATATCATGTATCCCTATACACATATACTTAGTTCCGAATTGGTCTACCAATGCCTGTATTCCCCAATGAGTTTGCCTGTGAAATTCTCTCATTATTCTCCATGCTGCCCCCTTTGGAATTACTTCTCTTCCATCAGGGAGAAACCATTTCCCTTCCTTTTCAATAACTCCTGCTTGTTTAAGTTTCTCCTTTTCTTGAGTGGTAAAACTCATGATACCATTGGCTTTTATTTGAGTCTGTGTTTGTTCCACTTCCCTTACAATTAGTAAGGTGGCTTTCTTTGCTTCTTCATTAGCCAAATTATTTCCCCTTACTTTTTTATTGATACCCCTCTGATGGCCTTTTACATGTACTACTGCAATTTGTTTAGGTCCTCTTAGAGCCTTTAGAGTCTGTTTTATCAAGGCCTCATGTACTAAGCCCTTCCCTTGAGAGTTCACTAACCCTCGTTCTTCCCAAATTTTGCCAAATGTATGAACTACCCCGAATGCGTATTTAGAATCTGTAAATACTGTCCCTTGTTTATTTTCCAGTAACTGCAAGGCTCTTAGTACTGCATATAATTCACAAGCTTGGGCTGACCACGTCGCATCAAGGGGGCCAGATTCTTTTACCTCTAGGGTGGTCCCATCTATTATCGCATACCCTGACCTTCGCTTCCCATTTACCATTCGTGATGACCCATCTACAAATAATTTTAACCCATTCGGTAGTTCCTCTTCTTCCAAATCCTCTCTAATTTTGGTTTGGTGTTCTATTAATTGCATGCAATCATGAATTAAGTTCTCGCTTGGTTCCCCATATAAGAACTGAGCTGGGTTTTGCAAGCTAGTTGTTTCAAGCTCTAACTTGGGAGAATGTATTAGGATACCCTCGTATTTTAGCAGCCTGGCATCAGTGATCCATTTATCTGCCTTCTGCTGTAATACTCCTCGTATGTTATGAGGCGTATACACTTTCAATTCTCCTCCTAGAGTTACTTTCCCAGCTTCCTCAACTAAAAGGGCCGTGGCTACTATAGCTTGTAGGCAAGTAGGCCATCCCCTACTAACCGGATCTAATAATTTGGAAAAATAGCCTATGGGTTTCTTTCTTCCAGCCCATTCTTGGGTTAATACCCCAAAGGCTGTTCCTCCCTCTGAATTCACAAACAAATAAAACGGTCGTCTAATATCGGGTAAACTCAACACCGGAGCATTTACAAGGTCAGCTTTGAGGCTTTCTAAACTCTGTTCGTCCTCCTGAGTCCATTTTATTAATCCTACCCCTACTAATTTCTGATACAAAAACTTCACTTTGCTGCTATAATTTTCAATCCATTGTCTACAGTACCCTAAAAGTCCTAACAATTGCCTTATCTGTCTCTTACTTGTTGGTGCCTGGAGGGATAAAATACCATTCACTCGTTCAGGATCTAATTTCTTAGTTCCCTTACTTAGCCAGTGTCCTAAGTATTTTACTTCCTCTTCAGTAAACTGTAATTTAGACTTTGAAACCTTTAATCCCTTTAGGCCTAAAAAGTTCAATAACCTAATGCTCTCATTTCTAACAGCCTCTTGCTCTTCCCCAGCTAACAACAGATCATCTACATACTGCACTAAAGTCACTTCTGGGTCTGATTCAAAAGTTTCTAATACTTGTTCTAGAGCTTGCCCAAACAAATTTGGTGATTCTGTAAACCCTTGTGGGAGTACAGTCCATCTTAACTGTTGTTTCCTATGGGTCTCAGGATCTTCCCACTCAAAGGCAAAATAATCCCTACACTTCTCCTTTAGAGGACAGGCCCAAAATGCATCCTTTAAGTCTATTACACTATACCATTTTAATTCAGGGGAAAGTTGACTTAGTAAAGTATATGGATTGGCTACCACTGGGAATCTAGTAATAGTCCTCTTATTCACCTCTCTTAGATCCTGTACTAAACGGTAGGACCCATCCAATTTCTTTATCGGCAGAATGGGGGTATTGTGTGGTGACATGCAAGGTTCTAATAATCCCTGCTGCAACAACCTTTCGATCACTGGTTCTAGTCCGTATCTGCCCTCTTGTGACATAGGATATTGTTTGACTCTAATTGGAATTTCCGGGTCCTTAATAGTGACTTCAAAGGGAGCAATGTCTAATCGTCCTACTGACTCCGGGGTATACCATACTTCGGAATTGATTTTAGCTTCATCCTCTGTTGTCAAAACACACAATTTTACTGTTATTTCTTTGTTTTCTATTTGTAAGTTAATTCCCAATTCAATCATTAGATCTCTTCCTAATAAATTATATTCTGCTTCAGGTATCAACAAAAAGGATCCTATTCTAATTTGAGATGGAGTTTCTATTTCCACTCCTTTTATTATTGGTACCTGAAACGGTTCCCCTTTTGCTCCTATTACTTGTATTTTCTCTGAGGATAGTGTGCATCCTCGGGGCACTAACTGGACAGTAGATCTTTCTGCCCCAGAGTCCACAAGGAACTCTACTTCTTGATGCTGGGGACCCAATTTTAATTTTATCAAGGGCTCTGTTTTCCTGGGGGTCCCCAGCAAATAGAGCCCCTGACCCCCCTAATCTTCCTTAAACATTTGTTCATCCTGTATACGTTTTCTGCAATTCCTCTTCATGTGTCCTTTCTTTTGACAGTAGAAACACTCAACCTGTCTCAAATCCTTTATGTCACCCTGACTTCTCTGAGATCTTTCTTTTCTTCTCTGTCCTTCTCGGACAGCTGCCACCAAAATCCTTGCCTGCTTTTTCTGAATCTCTTCCTCCCTTCTCACATACACTTTCTGAGCTTCTCTCAACAGCTCATCTAATCCTCGCTCCTGCCAATCTTCCAATTTTTCCAGTTTCTTTCTAATGTCTACCCATGATTTCGCCACAAACTGAGTTTTTAACAGGGCTTGCCCCACCGGAGTGGCAGGATCCAGCCCAGAATA